>NC_057010.1:2743634-2751134 GCF_000002595.2 Chlamydomonas reinhardtii | reverse complement strand
TTCATCCCCTCTTCCCCCTCATCCCCCTCATACGGCCCCCCGCTAGGTTGGCTTGGATTGGTTTGGATTGCGCTGGTATGAAGTTCAGTGCGACACTGAGAGAAGGGAGGTCAAAAGCAAGTGACACTTACACAGACCTCGATTTCCCCGTCATCCCTTCACCCCCTAACCCCCCTTCCCCTCCCCGTTAGTTGTTCACATGCACTGCTATACCCCCACTCCCCCTATTGCATTGGGTTTGGTTTAGTTTGGGCTGGTATCTACAACCCCCCCTCCTCCCCCCCACACACCTCCTTGTAGGTGCGAATGGAGTTGCCCACGTCAGCCCAGTAGCGCCCGGCCATTGTCCACGTCAGCACCTGAGTAGGTGTGTGGGCGGGTCGACGGGGTGACGTGTGCAAGTCAGGTTTGAAGCGTGCGTGTGAGAGAATGAGTAATATGTATACAATCGTGTGAGAATGTGTGTGTACATGTACGTACATACCGTGTGTTTGCAATGTGGGGATTGCGAACAAGGACGCCCTCCCCCCACGTACGTAGGGGCGCGTGGAGTTTAGAGCGTGTGCGTGTGCGCGCGTGTCAATGTGCGTGTGTGTGCGCACAATGTGGTAGTTATTTATTAACGACGACGCCCCCCCCGTAAAACACACACACGCACACGCACACGCACACACACACACACACACACACACACACACACACACACACACACACACACACACACACACACACACACACACACACACACACACACACACACACACACACACACACACACACACACACACACACACACACACACACACACACACACACACACACACACACACACACACACACACACACACACACACACACACACACACACACACACACACACACACACACACACACGTACACACAGGGCCCCCCTCCCACCCACCTTGTAGGGGTGCACGTACTCGTACCCCGGCCGCAGCTGCACACCCGCCGCCGCCGCCCGCTCCTGCCGCTCCTGCCGCTGCCGCGCCTGTTGCGGCAATCAACACACACACGCGATGAGCACGCACCCGGTGTGACGGTGCGCAACCAGGTCTTGCGCTTGGCCCGCGCCCCGATGTCCCCAGTGTGTTGCGCTGCCTACTTCGATAATAGCGTTAGATCAAAACCTGTGTATCATTCCTGTGTACTCAAATCATTAATCCCTCCCTCCCCACCGCTGCCTCGCACTCGCTGCAACCCCCCCCCCCACACACGCGCGCGCCTGCTGTGCCAATGTGCCTACAACTTCGCTTCCTCTCGATTGATTATGACTGTAACCCCCAACTCCTCCACACTCGCCCACCCTCACACACGCCCCCCCCCCCACCTGCTGGTGCCTCCTCTTGAGGCTGCGCGCTGCCATATCAAAGGCGTGTGGGATGACGCCGCGGCCGAAGTCGTGGGCGCGGGGGTGTGCCGACAACACGTCCAGCAGAGCCTGTCGAGAGAGTGGGGTGGGGGTGGGGCGGGGTGGCAGGTGAGGGTGGGGGTTGAGGGTGGGGGTGGGGGTGCATGCGGGGAGGATGTTCATGTGCGTGGCTGTGGAATTGTGTGTGGGGCCCTGTACCGGGGGTTTAGTTTAGGGGAGAGGGGTGCGCGTGTGCATGCAGACAGCGCTGCCATGCATCAGCCCCCAAAGCCCCCATCCACCCTCAACTCTCGCTCCCTGCACCCACCCCGTCGGCGGCACCCACGCACCCACCCATATTCGAGTCTCCAACCCCCTCATCCACGCCCCTCACCCATGCATCCCGCAAGCCTCCCATACCCAATTTGGATCTGTCACAACCTAACCCCCGGACCGTCTACCATTTTCCTAGCTAGGCATGAATGTAACTACCTATCCCGCAACCCCACAAGCACACACCGAAACTACTCACGTGTTTGTCGAACACGTAGATGCCGCATGAGGCCAGGAAGGGGCGGCCGTTGGTGAGCTTACCCACGTGCTCGGCAGGCACACGAAAGGGCTGCGCGTGTGTGTGTAGAGGAGGGGAGGGGGTGGGGAGGGGGTGGTGGTGGTGGGGTCATACCAAGACCAATTTGCTGCAACAACCTGTCAACATAATCTCGCTCGTCTTAAGCATGCATGGAACCTGCCCCCACCTTGACCCCCACCTCCCCACCTCACCCCACCCCCACCCCTACCTCGCGCTCGCGGGCCGTCCGCGGCTTCTCCACATAGTCCAGCAGCTCGCGGGTGGAGGGCCGGACCTGGGGGGTGGGGGGGGGGGTTACATTCATGACTAGTTAAGGAAGTGGTAGACGGTAGAACATCTTACGGAACATCAAGGGGGGTTTACATTCATGATTATTATGGAAGTGAAGGCGTAGGGGATGTGTGGGGCGCGGCACTAGCGTGGGGTGTTGGCATGGGTGAGCGGGGTGCGGCGCAAGGCCCGCTGTCGAATGAAGAATGTGTAGAGCTGTACGGACACGGGTAAGGTACGAAGCAACACGTGCGCTCTACATTTGTTCCCTTCCCATACACGAACACGCGCGTGCACACACGAACACACGAACACACACACACACTGTCTTTGCGCAATGTTTTCCTTGTGCTCTTCAACACATACACACACACACACGCCTCCTCCCACCTTTTAGCTTGGTTTGGTTTCGTTATGGCTGGCATTACCCCCCCCCACACACACACACACACCTTGAGTAGGCCCACGTGCTCGGTGTCGCCGCCCTCCACGCCGTGCGCCACCACCGTCAGGCAGGCCTCCTGGGCGGGTGGGAGGGCATGTAGGGGGGAGAGTGCGGGGAGTGGGAGTGGAGGGGATGGATTTGGAGGAATGGAAAAGGACTGGGGGCTAGCCGCGTTCATGTGAAGACCGGGGAAGAGGACGGACTTTGTTGGGCTCGGGCAAACAACCCCAGCCCTCCCTCCTCTCCCTCCCTGCCCTCCTCCCCTCCCGTTCGCCCTCCTTCCCCTCCCCTCCCACCCTCCTTCCCCCCTCCCACCCCTCCCTCCTCCCTCCTCCCCCTCCCTCCTCCTCTCTCCCCCTCCCCCTCACGTTGCCGCGGTGCCACTCCATGAGCGCCTCCAGGTCTGTGTGGTAGAGCTGGTCGGCTGGCAGGATCAGCACGTCCTCAATCTATGGGGGGGGAGGGGGAGGGATAAGAGGGGGAGGGGTGGAGGGGGAGGCGGGATAAGATGGGGATAGTGGTACGTCTGAAGCCGCCCCGTCCTGGCCTTTTTCCCCGCGCCTCTGTCTCTCCCGCACTACCCACAGCGCTGCCCTCCTCCCCCGCCCTCCGCCACCCTCCTTCCTCCTCCCTCCTCCCTCCATTGGGCCCGATTTCGCTGGGCTCGGGCAACCCCCCTCCTCCCTCCTCCCTCCTCCCTCCCTCCCCCCCCCTCCTCCCTCTACCTCCTCCTCACCCTCCTCAGTCGCGGCTGGTCCAGCAGCCACGCCATCATGCGCACCGCGTCCGCATTGCCCTCACTCCAGCGGGCGCCGGCGGGGTACTGCGTGGTGGCCAGGACCTGAAGGGGGGGAGGTGGAGGCGGAGGTGGGTAAGGAGGTGGAGGAGGAGGAGGGGGAGGAGGAGGAGGAGGAGGAGGAGGTGAGGAAGGAGGGGGAGGAGGGGGAGCAGCCGTTCGTGTGCAGAACGGAGTGATGGCATCACAAGTATGAAGTGCCGACGGCACAGCCAGGAGGGGCGAAATGAAAGCGGTGCGTGTCAGTGTGGGTGGTGGTGGAAGGGCGGGACTCAGGGTGCACACACAGTACGGTACTCAGCCCCGGCCGCACAACACCCGGCCGCCGTGGCTCTTCCGCTGCGTCCCCTATTCCACCCTCCACCCTCCACCCCCCCCCCCCCACACACACAAACACACCTCCACGAAGCCGTCGCCGCCGTTGGGCACGCCCTCCCGATTGCCGTACGCCCGATTGATGTATCTGTGCGCGTGTGAATGCGTGTGTGCGCGCGTGCGTGCGTGCGTGTGTGTGTGTGTGTGTGTGTGTGTGTGTGTGTGTGTGTGTGTGTGTTTGTAGGTGTGTGCGTGTGTGTGCAACAATACACATAACCTTGCGCGCTAGCCGTCCAGTACACAAGCAGTGAGCAGTGTGCTGATGCAGCTCAACCCTGAATCATCCTCACTTGTTGAGGCTCTGCGAGTTGTATTGCGTGAGCACGAACATCTTGTTGATGCAGGCGTGTAGGCAGTTGGAGATGGGCACGTCGATCAGCCTGCATGCGCGCGGGCGGAGGCGGAGCCGGAAGCAGCGGCAGCGTGAGGGGCAGGGCGGGGGCGGCTCGGCACCCGCAGGGGCCCCCTCACCGTCGCCCTCGCTCTCGCCCCCGCTCTCGCTCTTGCCCCCGCCCTCGTCACCCGCTCCATTTTCCCCCTACTGCCCCTTCATTGCGTCCTGTAAGCGCTTTTCCAACCATCTTTGCAGCCCCTTTCTGCTGCTGCCCTCCTCCCATCCTCCCATCCTCCCATCCCCTCCTCCCCCCCGGTTGGTTTCGGTTTGATTTGGGCTGGTATTTACAACCCCCCCCATCCCCCATTTCATTACCCCCTTACCCCTCTCCACTCCCTCCCTCACCTGTACCTGCCCCCCACGGGCACTGCCGGCAGCGCGCGCTTCTCAGTGAGCGGGAACAGCCGCCGGTCGGACTCGCCGCCGCCCAATATGACGGCCAGCGTGGAGGAGGAGATGCGGGGAGGGCCGTGGCCTGAGATTTGGGGGAGGGAGGGGAAGGAGCGAGGGAGAGGTAGGGCCTAAGATTGGGGAGGAGGGAGGAGGGAAGGGGGAGGAGGAGGGAGGTGGGGAGGAAGGGGCAAGGTTGAGGCAATCGGGAGAGGGAGGAGGGAGCTTGGGTGGGTTGGGGCAGCGCGTGGGCATGGGCATGGGAGCTGGAGGATGGAGAGTCGGCGTGGGGAGTCAGCGCCGCACTGGGGTATGGGCATGTGGGTTGTTGGTCTTCGTGGTCATTGACGTCGCAGGCAACCCAGGATTGTGCATGACTCGAACATGCACCCGCCCGCCCGCCCGCCCACCGCCCTCTACAGAGAACACATGGGCCCTTCGCACAGCACACCCACCCGCACACGCATGCCTTCCCCCTGGCCCCCAAGCCTCCCTTCCCAGCCCCCCGGCCCCCGAACCTCTGGCCCTGCCTCACTCACCCTCATCCTCGCGGCGCCCGCTCACGTCCGCCGCCTCCCAGCCGCCCCGGCCCACAGGCGGGAAGTGACTGCGCGTCTGCGGCCGCCGCCCCGCGGCAGCAGCAGCCGCAGCAGCCGCCGAGCCGGCCTTCTCCTTAACATGCGTCTTGCTCTGATCATCATTTTTGTCCTGTTGACGTGTCTCCTGCTCGCGAAATGCAAGCACTCGAAGCGCGCCGCGGCTGCGGCGGGCTGCGCTTGCGCCCGTGCCGGCGGCTACAGTGCCGGCATGGGGTGGTGTCGGCAGTCGCGTGCACCGGTGCCGATCGGCCGCATTGCCGCGCCCGGGCGCGCTGTGTCGCAGCAACATGTGCTTCTAAGCCTGGCGACCGGACCGAGCAGGCAGCAACGAGCGTCGATGACGAAATGAGCTGCTGCAGTGACTCGCCCGGGGATTCGGCTCAAGCAAGTAGCTAGCAAAGTGCTTTTAGCTTGATTAAGCAAGAAGTACAGCGGCCAAACTCGCCAAACTCGTTACAAAGAAAGTATCTTGACGGAAGTGTAGACAGATGCACAACGCCCCCTGGGTCCGGCCCCGGATCGGCTCATTGCGAAAACCCCCGCCCAATTGATTGCGACACGCTCGCCATTGCGGCGGCGCGGCTCCAATTGAGCGTCATTCGGCTCCCTCTCTGCGGGCTCACCACTCCCAAGGCCACCCCACGCAGTCAGGGCAGAAGCTGCACACAGCCTTCCGGCATGGCGCCTCGCACACAGAGTGTCGCATACACACACATGCTTCGCCCCCATCCTCAAACCCAACCCCCAAGCCCGAGGCCCGCCGCACGTTTTTTGCTTGGGTTTGGAGTCTGGTCCTAGTACGGTACTCTAGCAATCCCTAAGCCCCAACCCAGGCCTGCCCTGCCCGACACGACCCATCGCATACACACGAATACATGCACACACATACACACATGCTCGTGTGCGGCATCCAACCCCCCTGAGCCCCGCAGGCCAGCAGTCGTTGCGTGCGTAGCCGGCATTTCCCAACCAACATATGACCAACAAATGTGCAATCAATGAAACCCAAGACCTGCAACCCAACTTGCCTCCAGCACGCTCTCTGCACAACCCTACACAACCCTACACAACCCTACACAACACTCAACGCTCAGCGCTCGCAGCTGCACCCGCGCCGCTCGAGTCGCGCGCATGCAGGATTGATTGCAGGAATGGAGCGCGCGGCCTCGGCCTGGGGCTTCCTCTCGGCTTCACCTTGACGCCGGGTAGCATTACACCCGCCGCCATCACGTCACATCACGCCCTCGCACCCTCGCGCCCACAACCCCAAACACACCCGCCTCACACACACACATACGTGCTCGCACACACATACACATACACACACGCACACTCACAGCTTGCCGCCCAGGGTAAATTGCTGCAGCTGCGCGGCGCTGGGCGGCGCCTGCGGAGTGGAGGGGGGACGGGAGGGAGCGGGCGGAGTGGAGGGAGCGCGGAGTGGAGGAGGGGCGGAGCAGAGGAGGGGCGGGAGGGAGGAGGGACGGGGGGGGGGAGGTGGCGCGTGTGGCGGACACGGATGTTGGTTTGGCATGTTCCTGGGTTGCACCGTTGATGTGTGGTGTATACTTGACACAAACATATGCACGCACTTCTTGAACTGCACTTGCTCTCTCGCCAATCCAATTACCCAACCCGCGTCATCAACTGATTCCCAGTCCCATGCCCCCGCCCCCCGCCCCCGCCCTCCGCCCCGCCCCCCCCCCAGCCCCCACCTGCGCCGCCTCCAGCATCTGCCTCACACGGGCCGGGTCCGACGTGGGCGCCTGGCAGGTGTAGTTCTGGCAGATGAACACCACCGCACCCGCACCCGCACTGACACTGCCGCTGCCACCCGCACTGGCCCCGGCCCCGGCACTGCTGCTACTGCCACTGTCACCACCCGCACTACCAGGCTGTTGCTGCTGCGCCTGCTGCTGCTGCCCCTGCGCCTGCCCCTGCGCCTGCTGCTGCTGCTGCTGCCCATGCTGCGGCTGCAGCCGGGCAAAGTGCGCCGCCACCATGGCGGCGGCGGGCGGGTTGCGGGCGGCCCACCAGGACATGTCGGCGGGGTCGGAGGGGTCCACCACCAGGACCACCTGGGGGATTGCAAGGATTGGTACAGAGAAGTGTAGGGGGAGGGGAGGGGGTTCAAAGATGGTTGGAAAAGCGGTACAGGATGCACTGAAGTCCGCGGACTGTGTGTGTGAAAGCACGTGTGTGTATTAGAGAGCACAAGGGAGAAATAAGCCGGACTGCGACACATGTGTGTGTATGTGTTGGGGGGAGAA
>NC_057010.1:2736134-2738634 GCF_000002595.2 Chlamydomonas reinhardtii | reverse complement strand
AGGAGGAGCAAGGGAGGAGGGTTGTTCAGGGTACAGGGGTGTGTGTTGTCAGGTAGCTGGGTGGGGCAGCCGTCCGTGCAAGCATACAAAGCGTCAGTTATTATCGAGGCGGGGGGCGGGGGGTCCATGGACGGGAGTGGGTCAAGGGGAGGAGCAAGAGGAGGTTCAGGAGGATGGGGGGACTGTAAATACCAGCCCAAACTTGCTCGAACCCAACGCAAAAGAGCGAGGGGGCAACAAGGCGCTTGACAACACAACACAGCACAGCCCCCCCAGCCACCCCCCACCCCCACCCAGGGTTTAGTTTGGGCTGGTATCTACAACCCCACCCAGCAGCCCCCCGCCCCCACCGTCGCAAAGGCCTTGTCCCCCGTCAGCTGCCAGGCCGCCAGATAGGCGCCCGCCATCTGGGGATTGTCGTACAACATCTTCTCAAAGTGGGGCACGTGCCTGCGTGTTTGGGGGTGTTGGTGTTGGGGTTACAAGGTTGGAACATTGGGAACAGGATACAAGCAGGGGAACCAGAGGACTGCATGGGGGCGGTGTTGGCTTGAAGGGGGGAAGTCACGCGTGTGCGTGCGTGTGTGGTGGTGCTGGCGGTGGGGAGAGTGTGAAGGGTGGCGTGGGGGCGTGTGGCAGCGTGCTGCGTGTTTCCTTCCCCCGTGCTCTCGCACACACGCTCCCTCTCTCCCCCTTTGCCCCCCTCTCCCCCGCCCCGGCTCTCCTCCTCGCTCTTTTGCATTAGTTTCGATCTAGTTTGGGCTGGTATCTATCTATACAACCGCCCCTTAACTACTTATAAATGCAACCCCCCCGCCCCGCGCCGCACCACAGCTCGTCCACGCTGTATCTGTGGAAGCCGCCGCCCACGACGTCCCACATGCCGCCGCCTGACATGGCGCGCAGGCTGTGAAGCGCCATGCCGAGGAGCCGCGAGGACCCCAGCACGTCGCCCGCCTCCTGCGTGGGTGCGTATGTGTGTGTGTGTGGGGGGGGATTACATTCATGATTAATTAAGAAGTGAAGGCGCAGGCAGGTACAGGAGCATAGTAGACGAGTTGTGGGGGAGGGGTATGTGGGTGTTTGGGTGTGGGTGGGTGGGTGGGTGGGTGGTGGGTGGGGTGGGTGGGGTTTGGGTGGGGTGATTGCGGGGGGATGGAGGCATGGGGGCCTCGCGTTTGGAGTGTGGGGTGGGGAGTTGGAGGGTTGGGGAGCGGGCGAGGCGGGGTGGATCTGCTGTACATCCCGCACTTCGCCACACACACCGCGTCCACGGCATGGTCGCCAGCGCTGCGCCCCCCCCCTCCCCCGCAAACCCCCTTCCCTTCCCTTCCCTTCCCTTCCCTTCCCTTCCCTTCCCTTCCCTTCCCTTCCCTTCCCTTCCCTTCCCTTCCCTTCCCTTCCCTTCCCTTCCCTTCCCTTCCCTTCCCTTCCCTTCCCTTCCCTTCCCTTCCCTTCCCTCCCCTCCCCTTCCCTCCCCTCCCCTCCCCTCCCCTCCCCTTCCCTCCCCTCCCTCTCACCGCCAGCCGCGCCTGCGCCCTCAGCAGCAGCTGCAGCTCACAGGGCCGTGGGAACTTGGGCGCGCCGCCAAAGCCGCCCCACTCGCCGTCATAGCGCCGGCCCAGATCCGCGGCACAGCCCTCCACAGCCGCACCCGCCAGCGCCGCCAGAGAGTCCCGCGCGCTGCTGCTGCTACTGCCGGTGGTGCTGGCGCTAGTGCTGCTACTGCCAGTGGGGGCAGAGGTGGAGGCTGCAGTGGCGGGCTGTAGCGCCTCGGTGAGCTGTAGCAGCGTGCTGGCAGCCTGCGGTGGTGGTGGGTGGGGTTGTCCATCGTAAAGCTACAGCGGGTAATACGGCAGTTGTTAGGGTTTCAACCACGCCTCCCCACCCCCTCCGCTAGTTTGGCTAGGTTTGGTATACTTTGGGCTGGTATTTGGAACCCCCCCCCCTCCCCCCCCTCCCCACCCCTAGCTCCCCACCCCTCCATCCCAGCCCCACCCCAGCCCTACCCCACCCCAGCCCTCACCTTGTCCCTCATCTCTCGCCTGTTGGTGCGCCACAGGGCGGCAATGCGGCGCAGTACGGTGGCGAAGGCCGGCATGGCCAGCTGCTCGCCCAGGTAGCGGTCCTGGGGGGGCAGGGGCAGGGAGGGAGGGGGGGTTACACGCATTAAGTTTACGAAGTGAAGTCGTAGGTACAAAGGTACACAGTAGTCGTCGTTACCGATGTCCGCGGGGGGGGGGCGGTCCATGCATGTTAAATAAGACGAGAGGGCGTCGCCAGGAGCAATGGTACAGGGGGGCGGGGCGAGGGCGGGGCGGGAGGAGGGGATATAGGTGGGTGGGGTGGGGTGGGTGAGGTGAGGTGAGATGAGGTGAGGTGGGCGGGGGAGAGGTGAGGTGGGTGGGTGGGTGGGCGGGCGGCTGAAAAGGGTAGGGGTTGTGTTCACCACCGCTGGCTTTGTGTGCGCGCACCACCAACCCAGAACGTAATACACGCG
>NC_057010.1:2668274-2735200 GCF_000002595.2 Chlamydomonas reinhardtii | reverse complement strand
CGCTGCGGCGTCATCCACACACTCATGGGCCAGCCGCCGCTGCCGCTCACCGCCTGCACGTAGGCCATCTGAAGAGGAGGGGAGGAGGGGAGGGGGGGAGGAGGGGAGGGGGGGAGGAGGGGAGGGGGGGAGGAGGGGAGGGGGGGAGGAGGGGGGGGAGGGGGTTGTAGATACCAGCCCACACTAAACGGGGGGAGGTACATGCATGGTAAGTTCAGGAGGTGGTAGACGGTAGACAATGTTGGGGACCAGCAATCGTGCCGGGGGGTTGGGGGGAGGAGAGGAGGGGAGGGGTGGGGAGGAGAGGAGGGGAGTTGCGGAGGGGACGAGTGGCAGGCGCAAGTGTCAGGGGCATTATGTGTGTGAGACAGGGTGTGGGTGGCGGCGGCAGCACCGGGGCCGTGTGCTAGGGAGCACACAGGAGTGAACCACGGGACTGTGTATGAGAACATGTGAGTGGTTCTGTGTGTGCCCATGTCTGCGTGTGTGTATGTGTGTGTGTGTTTCCCCTATCCCACACACACCACTCACATACACGCGGTCCACATCCGGCCGCTCCTCCCTGTCCACCTGCAGGGGGGAGACACGGGGGGTGTGCGCGTGAGCGAGCGAGTGACAATTCGTGGTTACCGCATCTTGTGTGTAGCATGAGCGGCATACACATACACACACGTCCACACGCCCCTTCCCACTTCCCTCTCCGCGCGTTTAGTCTGGATTTGCATGTGGCACAAACGACCCCTCTCCTCCCGCTCCTCTCCTCCCCCTCCTCTCCTCCCCCCCTCCTCCCCCCCCCCTCCTCTCCCCCCGCGCCCTCCTCCCCGCCCCTCCCTGCACCTTGATGGATATGAAGTTGCTGTTGAGTAGCGCCGCCACCCCCTCGTCCTCGAACGACTCCCGCTCCATCACGTGGCACCTGTGGGGGGGGGAGGGAGGCAGGGGGCGCGGGGCTAGCCTTTCATGTCAACGGCTTGTATGGAACATGGAACTGCCGACGTCCAGAGGCACAAGGGCCCGGGGGGGGGGGGTTAGCGGGTTGCTACGGAGGGCTGCTTCAGGCGGGCTGCTGCAGGGCGCGAGGCGCTGGGCGGAGCTGCCCAGTGCGCGGGCACATCGGCCGCTAGCCCCCACCCCCACCCCCACCCCGTGCTGCCACACCACCACACACATACACCGCATACACAATACCGTACACACGTGCCCGTGCCCTCTGCCCGCTCACCAGTGGCACGTGGCGTACCCCACGCTGAGGAAGATGGGTTTGTCCTCCGCCACCGCCCGGGCGAACGCCTCCTCGCCCCAGGGGTACCAGTCCACCTGCCCGGGCCGAGGGGGGGGGGGTTGCCATGCATGATATATTGATAAGATTGACACAATTGATGTTGACAGGTCGTTGCAGCAGCTCAGTGTTGGGGTGAGGGGTGCGGTGAGGGGTGCGGTGCATGACGTGGGCGCAGGGAGCGTGGCAGGCACGTGGAGTGCGGAGTGTGGAGTGCGGAGTGTGGAGTGCGGAATGCGGAGTGCGGGAGAAGGCACCCGCACCGGCACCACGACCAGTACATGTCACGGACACAGGCGCATGACGCCAGCACGCAACCGCACACACACCCGCATGAACAACGTGTTTGTCCGGTTGTGACCACACACCGCCAAAGCCGCTGCAGATGTCCCCTCACCGGGTTGTGTTTGTGCTGCAGCAGGTAAGGCGACTCCTCCGCAGCCAGGCGGTTGGTGTGGCGGGGCACTCGGGGGCCGGAGGCGGCGGCGCCGTCGGCGCCACCCGCTGCCACTGCCGCCGCCGCCGCCGCCGCCGCGGCCCCCGGCCCCGTCGGCGCAGCCCCAGCCCCATCCTGCGCGCCCGAGCCTGCGGTCACGCTCATTGCCGCGTGTCGCCGCCTGCCGCCGCCTTCCCTCATATGGGGATCGGCGGCGCTGCTGCCGCCACTGGCCGCGCCGATACCCGAGGCACAGCTGCTCGCAAGCCTGGACGGCGCCGCCCAGCTGCTACCGCTAGTGCTACTGCCGCCAGCAAAGCCACCGGCGCTGGAGGAAGGGCCGAGCGCCGAGGTGGCGACGCCGCGCCTGGCAGCGGCCGCTGGCACCGCCGCCGCCGCCGCTGCAGGCGCCGGCAGCACGACACCGCCGGGCCCGCAGTGCCTGTTACTGCTGGCACTGCTGCCGATGCAGCTGCTAGCAAAGTTCTTGCGAGGTGCGGGGCCAGTCAGCCCAAGGCCCAGTCCCGCCCGCATGCGAGGGCTAAGCCCCGGCCGCAACAAGCAGGTCGCCGCAAGCGCGGTACAGCGCTGGTCCGCGGCTCCGTAGGACGGTCCGCTTGATGACGCCGCTCCGCCAGCTAGCGAGAAGGATGATGAAATGTATGATGAAGCGATGCCCTGTTGCGCCGCAGATGCAACCGCCCAGGCTCGAGAAACGCCGGTTCCGGGGCGGACCATGCGCGAGGGGGCTGACGGCGATATGGAGCGTGAGCTGAATGCAGCGCCGCCTGGCGTGGCGCCAGAACTAGAGATTTGCATAAGATTACGACAAACAGCGAGCGAGTGCCTCGCTCAAACGGAACTCAAGCTGTTAAGTTGCACTCAGCTTTGCTTCAAGTTTGCCCACCAGAATCCTCAAGGTACATGCAGTATTATAGGATAAAGCGTCACTCGTATCTCACACGTAAAGCATTGATACTACTGAATAGAAGCGTGCGGCCATCGCGTAACGGGATGTTTTCCGCGTCAGCGGACAGCCCGCCTAATGTGAAAGCCCCCGCCGACTTTCAAGGGAGTTGGTATCCTCAATTCGTACACCACTGGGAATGGCACTTGATAAAACATTCAAGTCAGCCCTGAAGAGGGGGTCCCGCTGTGTTCGTGTCACGGTGTGTCACGGAGCCTTACAACACCCCGGTCGATCCCAGCCGCTGCCGACACCGACTCTCACATGGCAACTTATCTCAATGAATTCACTATATGAGTATGGCGACGTGGTTTGACGCTTAAGGCGGGAGCGGGGGGAGCATAGACGGGATGGGTTTCTGTAGATGGTTAACATGTGAAACAGTAAAAACTGTGTGTAAACAATTACCCTGTTATTCATATGGTCCATGTTTGATGGCTTAACGACAAACATGCAGAAAGGTTCAGCAAACTTGCAACATTCTTCGCGGAATTCACTCAACTTTGACCAACAGTAACGCTCATAAGTTGCCGCGGAACAGTCTCACAATGCGTGAACTTTTACAGAGTAATGCTGGTGATGCCGGCCTGTCCACCGGTGCTGCTATCGGCATTGCGCTTGGCGTCCTCGGCGGAGTCTTAGTTATCACTGCGGTGCTGGTCTACTTCTACAAGCGCTATGGACTGCCTTGCTTTAAGGAGCTGCAGGGCATCGTAAGTTTGAACGCTTGCGCGGCATGTGCACTCGCCGGCATGACACCGTGCCCGACACCAGCTCGTTCTCAGTCCGATGGAGCTTCAATCCATACACATACTTGGGTGGATAGACATGATGTGATGGCATGCCCGGTTTCGCAAAGCGTGCGCCGTAAGCCAGCAGCACATTCGTTCTCCTCCCCTGCAGCCGCCCGAACGCAAGCAGCTGGTGTTCACGGACCTGGGCCGCATCCCGGACAGCAGCGCCGCCGCAGCCGGCAGGGGCCGGCCAGGCACAGGCGCCACCGGCGCCGCCGGCAGACCGGTCAGCGCGGGCCCGGGCGCCGGGGCGGGCGGCGCGGGTGCCGTGGTGGTGGCGGTGTCGGCGGGGCAAGGCGGGAGCGGCGGCGCGGCCACGGGCGGGGGGGCGTCCAGCGGCCCCGTGAGCCCCTCCGGCGGTGGCGGCAGCGGGAGACCGTTCAGTGCCGGCGGCAACAGGCCGGCCTCAGCGGTGAGTGGCGGTGTGTGCTCTTGCGCGGCTGCGGCGCGCAACAGCGGCCGTAGGTGCTAGCCCACCCCCCCTCCCCTGCTGCGAGGACAGGCGCCGCACTGGTAACGTGCTGCAGCCCACACCCATGCCGCCATCCACTCCTTACCTTGGCGCCTCCACTGCCACCACCATCGTCGCCCATGCGCCCCCATAGACCCACAAACCCAACCCTCCCCAAACGTTCCAACTGCAGCGCCCCGCCAGCGCCGCCAACTACGCGGCGGGCAACCGCACTGCCGCCGCCACTTCAGCCATGATGGCCATGGCGGCGGCCGCAGGCACAGGCGCCGCCGCCTCCCCCCGCGGCCGCCCCGCCAGCGCCAAAGCCGCCGCCGCCGCGGCCGCGGCCGCTGCCTCCGCGGCCGCCATAGCCGTGGCAACGGCGGCGGCGCCACCCGCCACCGCCATGACTGGCACCGCCGCCGCGGCCGGCGGGTCTGTGGGCTCGCAGCCGCCGCCGTCGCCAGCGCGGCCGCCTGCGCTGCCGGCGCTGTCTATGGGGGCTGAGCAGGAGCCGCTGCCGACCACGCCCGGCTCCATTTCCAGCCCGCGCGGGGCCGGCCGGGCCTTCGCAAGCACTCTGGAGCCGTCGCCGCTGCGCGTCAGCGCCACCGGCCTGTCGGCGGCAGGCGGCGGCGGCGGCGGCGGTGCGGGTCCGGGCGGCTCGTTGGCGGCTGAGAGCACCGGGCTAGGGGCGGCGGGCGCGAGCGTCGGAAGCAGCAGGCCGGGCTCGGCGTCGGGGCGGCCAGGGGCAGGCGGGGGTGGGGGCGGAGGCGGGGGCGTGTCTGCGGCGCCGCAGCTTCTGGGTCCGGTGGGCGGCGGCGGCGGCGGCAGTGGCCGGCCCAGCACCGACCGACATAGCGGGTCCATGGCGTGTGTGGCGGCGGCGGCAGGGGTGGGATCAGGAGCCGCAGGCATGCCGGTGGGGCCGCGGCAGTCGGCGGCGGTTGTGGGCGGGCTGGTGGGCGCTGGCGGCGGCATCGGCCGAGGCGTCGGCGGCGGCGCCGCCGCGGCGGCGGCGCCCGGGCCGAGCGCCAGCAGTGCGCTGCCGCCTGCGCTGGTGGCGACGGGCAGTGTGACGACGGCGTGGGGTCGCGGGCAGGCCCCGGCCGCCGGCACCGGTGTGGCGGGTCAGCAGCAGCAGCCGGCGGTGGGGCGCATGCTCAACTCAGAGGTGCTGCCCGTGTCGCCGCTGGAGGTGTGTATGGAGGAGGGGTTGTGGGCATGCGAGGGATTGGGAGATTGCCCTCATCGTGTACTGTCAGAAACGTGACGTAGAGGCTGGGATAGGTGTGGCTGGGCAGTTGGGGCCAACGCGTCGACAAGGGATGGGCGGATGGCAGGTGGGTGCTGCGATGTGGCGCCTGGTGTGACGTGCTCGCTCCTGATGAGGAGTGCACCCTGCGCTCTAACCCGTTCACCGCGTGCCGCGCAGGTCTTTGACACTGCCGCCCCCAGCCCGGTGCGGGCCAGTGGCGGCAGTGGCACGTCAGCAGCAGGCACAGCAGGCGCAGCGGCCTGGGGCACCGACGGCCGGCTCTCCGCTTCCTCCACCTCCGCCGCCGCCGGCGGCGGCGGGGCCGGGCCTGGGGGCGCCACCGGCCGCCCGCCGCTGGCTGGGAGAGGCGCCGGCGCCGCCGCCAGCGGCAGCGGCGCGCCGGGCTCGCCCGCCCTGACCGCCGCCGCCACGGCAGCGGCCGGCTACAGCCCCTCCCGGGGCCCCGCCGCGCGCTCCCGGCCGGGCAGCGGCGGCGGACCCGGCGGCGACGGCGCCGCAGGTGCCGCCGGGGGCAGGGGCCCGGGCGCGGCGCGGTCGAGGCCGGGCAGTGGCAACGATGGCGGCGGCGAGCCCCGGGGCAGCGCTGGCGCCCGGACGTCGGCGGCGGGCGGTGGGATTGTGGCGCGCAAGAGCTCAGTGGGAGTGGCAGGTGAGGCAGTAGGCCACTTCGGTGCCCGTTAAGTGACTAGTCCGCTTGCTTCCATCCTACACACAAGGCTTTGCCTGTTGCCCATCCTTGCCGCCTGGCGTGAGGCTTGGACTGCCCGCTTGCACCGAAGCGGCTGTGCGCCCTCCCATCCTTTCCGGCCCGTCCTGTCGCTTGAACCCACCCCGCTCCGTTCTCAATGGGTTTCAGACTTTGAACTCCGCCCCCCTCCCGTCCCCTTCCCTGCCCCCAGCTAGCTTGGCTTAGTTTGCTTTAGTTTGGGCTGGTATTCACAACCCCTCCCCGCCCCATTCTTCGCAGATGAGGCCGGCTCGGTGGCGGGCAGCGGCGCCAGCAGCCAGTTCCACTCCTTCTCACACGCCGGAGACGACGTGGCGGCGCAGGCGGCAGCGGCAGCAGCGGCAGCAGCAGCAGCCGCGGCAGCTGGGCCGGGGCTGCTGGGGTCGGAGCGGGTGTCTGCCTCGTCAGCAACTGCAGCGCCCGACGGAGGCGGCAATGGGGGCGGTGGCGGCTACGCCTCGCAGCGCTCGCGACTCAGCGCCATCACCATACCGCAGGGGCCAAACGTGGGCTCTGCGGGTGTGGCGGGCACGGTGATGCTCAGCACAGGCCCCGCGCACGAGGCGGCGGCGGAGGGGGCGGCGCGGGGGGCAGCAGCAGGAGGCAGTGGCGGAGGCGGGGGCGGTGCTGGCGCAGGTGGAGGTGCGGGCGGCGGTGCGGGTGGAGGTGCAGGCGGCGGGGGCATGTCCCCGCACTCGTCGCCCACGCAGGTGGCCTGGGCGGCGGCGGTGTCACTGGGCAGCCGGCTGTTCGGGCGCTCCGGCCGCTCGCCGTCGGGGGCACAGCACGGGCAGGGCCCCAGCCTGGGAGGCGGCCAGGGGCAGGGGCCGCTGTGGGGGCCGGGCGGCAGCACGGAATGAAGGAGGCTGTGGGGTTGTGGTTGGCAGGAGCACGCAGGAGCGTGTGAGTGTGTGTTGATGCGGCTGGTACGACGGACGGCTTGAAGAAGCAGGCTGTAGGCCCAGGGGCGCGTGCTTTGGCCGGTAGATCAACTGGGTCGGGGTGTGCGAACCGCAGTGCCCACTCGCGCATGCGGCACACAGCAGTAGAGCCCTTCGGACAGTCATGCACCGAGTCAATGGGGCCTGCGAGGGGTGGGGGGCCCGCACGAACCCGGCTGGGCGCGTGCTATATAGTTTCGACCTATCAATGGCGCTAGCGCGCTGTGTGATGCCGCTGTGCTGTGCGGCGGCCCCGCTGGCCGCCTGTGTAAGCGCTGGATGCCATACTGATGGCTTGGTCGTGTGGCTTGGTCGGTAGGAAGACATGGAAAATGAGGAGGCTAGCAGCCCTTGCGTGCTTGGATGTTGTCGGGGCAAGCACGGTCTGCTGGATGGCGTCAGGGTGAGCTGAAATTACAATAGGCTCCGCCGGTCCAACTCAGGGTTCGTGCCAGGAATGAGGGATGCACATACTCGCCGCACACAAAATGCAATCGAGCGTGCTCGCCATGGAGACACATGCAACTGCAATTTCTCTTGCTCTTTGGAAGTAAAGGCAAAAAGCTGCACATGCACATCCATCGTTTGCTCCTTCTGTCATGGCTTCAACGGACATAAGCTTCCTAGTTGAACATTCACTGCAGCATCATGAAGCAAGTTATGCGAAATGCATTTGGGCCCAGAACAGTCCATCACTCGAAATGGCGCGAGACCGGCTCTTGCCCGGCACATCCCCCATGCAACCAACCAGTGGAAAAACAAAAAAGAGAACTCGCTTTATTTGGTAAGTTTCCGGCGCCGTTCCGGTGTGCGTGGTTTTTCTTCCACGCTCCAAGGCCCCACATACCCCCGCCCTCAAGCGGCTCGCGAGTCCCCTTTCAACCCGCTGGCTGCCTTGCGTAATTGTTCGGTGCAGTTGGTATCGCCTCTGGCTTCTTCCGACCACCTTTGCTCCAGGCGCTGCCGGCGGCCCAGCCCTTGGCGGCATCCGGCGGCACGTTCGCCTTGATCAGCAGGAATGCCATCGACTCAGTTTCTCGCAGCGCCCGCAGCGCCCCACCCGCCCAACCAGCGGCAGGCTGGTGGCGTGGAACCACAACCGCGCCGCTGCGTCCACTACCGTGTTGCGGCGAGGTCCGGCAACTACGGGGAAACCAATACATGCTGGCGGCAACGCCTGCTGGCCCCTGGCGCTCTCCAGGCGCTCTCCAGGCGTCTGCCTGGACTGTATTCGCAGGTGAGGTCCCAGGGGTTTCCTGCCTGGGCGGTCCTGACATGCGTCGCGGTGACATTAACCGGGCGCGGTGAGCAGTGGGGCATGTTGGGGTCCAAGACTGGAAGTTGGCGCCTTGGGGCCGCCGCCTATGAGTGGTTTCGCATGTGAGTGGTCTCGCATGTGCCGCGTCGCCCCAAGGACGAGCAGAGGCTGCCAGCCACGCGGGGCTGTGCCGGCGATCCACGGCTATGCCCTGTCGTTATCCTTAGGCCCGATAGCAGGGATGCAGCAGCAGCGCGCCGCACCCATGCTATGGATATAAGCTCACAAGCGGGTGTGCCTAACTTTTCTGGGAGCGGGCCCAGCAGCCAACACCGCGCGCGGCGGGGCCCCCCTGCTGCATGGAGCGCATACCGCCAACACCAACACTGTAAAGCCAACCTACAGCCAACATAGCGCGGGCGAGCAAGCGCGGGTGGTGTGGACAAGGGTGGCGCCGCACTTCCCCAGATTTTCCACACATTGACGAGCCGTATACGAGCTAACCTTGTCTGACCAGCTGGGCAAGAAACCGTGCACCTGCCCACACCTCTCCATCCCAACACAAAGGATATATAAGCCGCCTTCGGCAAAGCTTTAGACACGGTCGCCTTGTCACCTCGTTTGATCTTCGTTTGTTTGCAGGCGCGCTGCAAGGGCACACGAGGCTGCCGTCGGCACGCCTTGCTTCCCTCCAGGCCTACGGCGCCAGTAGCACTTCCAGGTTACACCCCTTGACTCGCGCTCAACAGCAGCGAGCTGATCCGCCCCAGCCACCATGTCTCCGCCTAGACTGCGGGGCTGCAGCCTCGCGCTCGCGGCGCTGGCGTTGGGCGTGCTTGCAGCGAGCCTGCTGCCCAACTGCCCCTTCCGCGCCGCCGTCAACGCCCAGACGCGTACCAGCGCTCTGGGACCCATCCCTGACGCCATTGCGGCGGCGCTGGGTGTGCAAGACGGCGCCCTCACCACCGCTGCAGGTGGGCGGGCAGCGTGGGGCGGTTTGCGCGATGTGTGGCAAGCAGTGAATCTCGAGGCGTGCGCACACACACCCACCTGATAATCCCAGCCAACCCCAACCCCCATCGCACATCGCCGAACACCACCGCACCTGTAGCGCTCTATCGCCATGCTTGCTGAAAGGCCTTTGTCAAGCCTGCCCCAACCTGCCCAACCCCTGTGCACACAAACGCACAGGCGCCGCAGTGGACCCCGCGCCCCTCGCTGCCAAGCTGTCGGCTCGCATTCAGTGCAGTGCGCGCCTGTGCGTTGACATGACAAAGTAAGTGGGAGCTAGCAGTAAGTGGGAGCTGTAAGTGGGGCGTCGGCAAGCGCAACATCATCATGCATGACAGCAGCAAGTAAAGTTCCCACTTAATGCCATTTCGCGCGCTTTACCTTTCGAGCACGGTATGTGTTCCTTGGCGTGCTTCCGCACCACTTGCGCTTGGCTGCGCATGCGTTTGCCACCTGCACACACGCACACACGCACACACACAGCCCTACGTGTTTCCTTCGCCTGTGCTCTCAGGTATGCCTGGCATACGGACCTGGCGGATGTGAACGCGCGCGTGCTGCTGTGGAGCCCCAAGGTGCCCACCATGCGCGCCGGACAGACCTACGACCCCCGCGGCAAGGACTGGGTGTCGGTGAGTCGCCTGTGACGGGTTGCGCTTTCGCTCCCGCTGCTGGTGCTGGTGCTGGTGCTGGTGCTGGTGCTGGTGCTGGTGCTGGTGCTGGTGCTGGTGCTGGTGCTGGTGCTGGCACTGTAGCGGAACAATTTTGTGGTCAATTGCCCAACAAGCGCTGCCCGCCCGCCTGCCCACCCGCCAACACACCAAGAGAAACTTATGCGCAGCAGCTGACTGGCCGACTGTAGCCCAGCGCAAAATCTGGGTTTGGGTTTCGGTCCTCGTCACTTAGGTGCCCACCGAGCAGTCCCGGCCCGGCGGCCCGGGCCACGTGCCACCATGCGAGCGCCCCGTCCCACCGCACCCCTCCCTCACGGCCCCCTCCCACCGTACCCCTCCAACAGCACCGGGTAACTAAACATGAATGTAACCCCGCCCCTCTCCAATCGCACCCCGCTCGTTGTCAACCGCTTCCCAGGTCGTGGCGATGTGCCGCGAGCTGTTCAAATACGAAAAGCGCCTGGCGTCATTCTTCATGCGTGCTGCTTTCCACGACTCTCTAGCCGTGGACGTGAGCCAGTGCCCCGGCCCCAACTGCGGCGGCGCCGACGCGTCCCTGGTGCTGAGCCTCGAGGAGATGGCCCGCCCAGAGAAGTGAGTTGGAAATGCTTAATCGCACGCGTAGCAGCTATGCCCAGCGGGGTTGGGAGTGCAGCCATCGCACCCGTTGCAATGCAGCAACGGCTGCGTTTGATTAGGACACGGTTTCACTTGCGCAAATGGAGCTGCGGCACCTGTCCACAGCGGGCACGACGTCCCCCTGAGCCCTGACGCTAGCAACCCCTCGCCGTCGGGCACATGGTCACGTGCCTTGGATCTCCCCCGCCGGCCACGTGAAACCCCCCTCCCCCCGCCCCGCCGCACCACATCCGCCTACGCGCAGCGCGGAGGACAACTTTGCCGAGCTGGCGGGCCGAGCGGCCAAGAAGATTGCTTCCTTCTACGACGTGTCCGTCGCCGACACGCTGGCGGTGAGCTTCGCAGCAGCCCGTGCGTTAGCCCGCTTTGCATTAGCGTTCGCAACCCTTGCAATAGCCCGCTTTAGCGTTCGCAACCCTTGCGTTACCCCGCTTTGCAGCCTCTATCTCGACGTCGTGACGACGTCAAGCCTCTATCTTGCCCGCCGCTCAACTCGATGCTCTTGCACGCACGCAGGTGTGCGCCGCGGTGGCTCCCGAGGTCCTGAGCAAGGGCCGCATCAAGATCCTGACCGGGTCGGGCAAAGGCGTGCTGCGTGTGGGCCGCCTGGACTCGGTGGTGCCCGCGCCGCCCGGCAACCTACCCGCCGCCAACACCACCCTCGAGCAGTTCGCGGCGTTCTGGGCCGCGCGCGGCATCAGCGCGACTGAGGCGACTGCGCTGATGGGCTCGCACGCCCTCATCGACGACCAGGTGCGGTGCAACAGAGTATGATGGTGGGGGTAGGCACAGGCGGCGTGACGACGGCAGTCCTCCAGCGAGCTGGCACATGTCCATGTGCCTCGCTCCTCCAAGCTAGCGGTGCTGGTTGCCGTGCGCATACGTGTTGAACTCACTGCGCCCCTGCCGCCTGTGCGCACTCTCCGTGAAGCTCCTGGGCCCACTGCAAACAAACATATGTGCGTCCGCAGGCCTGCTTCCAAGGCAAGGGGATGTCCGACTACTGCAACCCGGCCACCGCGGACTGCTCCAACGTGCGCATGTTCCGCTGGGAGAACCACTACTACAAGGACATCTGCTCCCCCACGCTGACTGTGCGGACGGAGAAGCCTGGCGAGCTCGACCCCGTGGAGACGCCCATCGTGGGCATGACGGATCCCGAGATTGATGCCGAGGCGCGGCGCGAGACCTGCAAGGTGCGTGCGAACTGGACCAGCGGGTGTGCATGGGTTAGTAGCCGGCCTACGTCACAACTGGCCCCTTCCCCCATGGTGCCATGCCCCGTGGCCCTTGACCCGCCGCCACCTTGGGGTACGGCAGGGCGAGCAAGGCAGCAGGCGAAGGCGACACACACACACGCCCTGATGCGTGCCCATACGCATGTGTCATCACGCCTGCACCCCCGCCCTGTGCCTTGCCGGCCCCCTCCCGGCAAGGCACATGGCGGGGGTGCAAAATGGTCTACCGTCTACCACTTCCTTAACTGATCATGAATGTAACCCCTCCCCTGCCGCTCGCTCGCAGTTCACCAGCAAGGAGGGCCGCACCATGGCGATGAACCGCCTGGCGCTCATGCGGTGCGGCCTCATGCCCGAGCCCGTCGAGCCCGAGGACGGCGTGACGGTGACCTGGACCTACAAGAACTGCCGTGACGGCGCCGCGTACGGCATCAACGTCGCGGAGCAGTGCCCGCACGCGCACCTGTGGTTCTACACCCCGAACGATGCCTACCTGGGGTTGGCCTGCCAGGTGCGGTGAAAGGATGGTGCCGACGTCCCAGCGGCTGCGCCCAACCGGTCTGCCGTGCGTGCGTGTCACAGGAGCCGATCAAGCCCGGTGGTGGACGCGTCCTGGGCACACCTGCTGTGTATACCTCGCTCCACGAGCGCCGTACACAACATGTGCTCACCGTTCTCATGCGTGCGCACCTCCCACCGCCTCACCCCGCCCACAGGGCGTGGGTACCAGCGCCGCCGCCGCCGAGGTCCGGTCCGCCACGCGCGCCTTCATCAAGAGCCAGGATGAGTGGGACAAGGCCTTCAGCTCCGCATATATCAAGGTGGGAAGGGAGCTGCCTGGGTAAGAGTAAGGTATTCAGGATAAAAATATACATGTCATACGGTTTTGCCCTTCGCCGCACTATATACTTAAGAGTGAGTCCATTGCCCTCGCATACCGCCGTACGCGCATGTATGGTTTCGTCGTGACTCGCGGGGGGCTGCGCTCGCCCTGGCCCTTCGTTCTCAGAGCAGCAGATCCCGCTCGCTCGTGAGCCGCGTCAGCAGGTCCCGGTTGTACCCTTCGCCACGTCAACCCCGTCCGCCTGCCTGCCGCCACCCGTCGCAGATGGTCACTGCCTTTGCCCTCTGGCCGGATGCGGACGGCAGCGACCGCAAGGCAGCCTACCTCATCAACGGCGGCGAGTGTGCCACCGGCCTCCACTTGGAGGCAGCGTGCGCGCAGGGCGCAGCGGGGCCGGCATCCGCGGACGTCAGGGTGCGTGCGTGCGTGCGTGCGTGCGCCAGCAAGCCTGCAGGAAACGAGGGTGGATGGGGCTCGGGCTCTACGCGGGTCATGTCAGCAAGTAGTGCTGCCGTCGCTTGCACATGCAGCTTGGGCTGCTGCCGCCCTCACGTGTCGTCTCCCCGGCGGCCACGCCACAACCGACCGACTAGCCGCGAACGTACCGTATGCTCTGCAAACTCGCTCAACCCCTGATGGAAATGAACTAATCCCCTCCCACCCGCCAGGCCCTGCACGCCGCCACCTACGTGCCGCCGAGCAGCAAACTGCGCGACAGCTGCAAGAGCTGCTCGCAGGGCGTGTGCCCGGAACCCAAGCAGTGCGAGCAGTGCGTCAAGCAGTTTCGAGCCGACCGCCGGCCCAAGACCAACCGTAAGTACCGTACTTCCTTCCTTAGGCATGCTTCCGGCGTGTCTTGCGGTCGATACGGCAGGCAGCTAGCCCGCAACAGCAATTGGCTTGCCGGCCTGCGTCGGCACATGTTCATTCCGCGCGTCGTCCCCCAACACGCGCATGCCGTGTCTCCCTGTGCTTGCGCAAACACACCCCCACGCTCGCCTGCTGCCGACCCCGAAGTAACCGCGCGCGCCTTCGGTCACGCACCCGCAACTTCCATTTCTGATTGCGCCACCACAGCCCTGGTGACCGAGGCCAACTGCTGCGGCTGTGCCACGCTCAGTCGCTCGCTCACCTACAACGCCACCAAGGACGCCAATGGCAACACCTACGTCATCAAGACGGACTTCGGGGTGCGCTGGCCCGACGTCATGCCCTTTGTCCTGCCGCCCCAGCCACTGCCGGCCGCCGCCGCCTGTCCGGTGCCGGAGCGGCAGCTCGACACCTTCACGTTCGATGACAGTGAGTGACGTGCTACTTATGTCTTTTGCCGCTGGTGCAGCTGACGTTCACATGGTCGTACGGTACTGACGTACGGTATGTTGGTTAACGGGTGGGGGCCTGATTCTTTCACCTCGGTCCGTACAGATGTGGCCCCCACCGTCACGATTCGGCCGGCCGGTTCCAACCCACCCGTGGCGCCGGAGGGTGACATTTCGGACCTCTGCCCTGCTGCCGACGGCACCATTGTTGAGGTCCGCGGCTACCCAAGCAGCCCCTTCCGCTGGAAACCTTTCACCCAGACCTACGTGGCGCCGCCGCGCGCCCAGGTCGCAGCCAGCTATGCAAGGTGGGTGCTTTGGCACGGCGTGACTGGGCACAACGTTGGCAAATGTTCGACGCCACGTGCCCTTCCCAACTTCAATGATTGTGCCACATCCCCTCGTTTCAAACTTTTCTGATCATGTCGTACGATGATCTTGGGTTAGACGTGCCCTTCCCAAATTTCCCCTCACTTGACATAGTTCCAGCCTGTCGTACGTTGCTGCATCTCCTTACCTTCCGCGCTTCCGCAACACACAGGCCCGGCACTAACCTGACCGTGGACGCTTATGAGATTGACATCTTTACGACGGCTAGAAACATTGGTTGTCCCGGCGGCAGGCCGACCTGGTTCCTCTCCTACAACGGCTCCGTGCCCGGTCCCTCGTTCCGTGTGCTCAAGGGCCGCCAGACGCTGGTCCGCTTCAACAACCGCCTCACGCCCGCCAATCTCAGCGGCACGCCCTTTAGCCTGCAGTTCGACCCCTGCGAGGGCACGCGCTCCGGCCGCCCCATCACCGTCCATCTGCACGGCTCCTCGTCCCTCGCGCCTTACGATGGTGAGCGCGGCACGGTGATTTACCTTGCTGAGTACAAGGCCTTACGTAAGTCGCTCGGCGCCCTGCTTGCTGCGTGTTCCAAACAGGCTGGGCCGAGGACTCCACGTGCGGCGCCGAGACCAAGGACTACTACTACCCCAACTGGCGCGCGGGCTTTCTGTGGTACCACGACCACCAACTTGACATCACGTCTGAGAACGCCTACTTTGGTCTGTCCGGAATGGTGAGTCGATGTAACAGACGAGACAGCGTGCTAGTCTGGTTGTCTGGTTCACACGTGCAGGCCTTATTTTGATCATGGTGGCCTTTTCAACTCCCTGCCGCACGCAGTATACCGTGCATGACCGGGCGGCTGAGGGCGGCTGCGGCGAGCCATGGAACCTGGACGCCCTTCCCGACTGGGATATGCAGTTCAAGGATGGCGTGCTGGACAGACACTGCCAGCTCTACTATGATCGCGCGGTGAGTGTTGTTGAACGGCCCCGGAAACCCTGCCTGCAAACGGTTCTGCCTTCCTTCGTTCCAGCGGCCTTCCGTCAATTCGCTCGTTCAATGTCACACGCTCCCTGCCTGCCTTGCCTCGACAGGGCCCCCACCGCAACAACCTGTACGGTGACATCAACTTCGTCAACGGCATCCCCTGGCCCGTCGCCACCATGGAGCCCCGCTGGCAGCGCTTCCGCTGGCTGGTCTCTTCCGTCTCCCGCCCCTACAAGCTGCGGTTCGTGGACGCCGCCACGGGTGCTGACGTGGGCGGCAGCAAGTGCCACGTCATCGCCGGCGACGGCGGCATTCGCCGCACGCCCGCGACCTTCCCCGCCGCCGGCCTGTTTGTGGCCGTGGCGGAGCGCTACGAGGTGGTGTGCGACTTCCGTGACTTCAATGGCAGGAGTCTGTACCTACTGAACGCCTTCGATGATGACCGCATGAAGGACGTTCCCTTCTTCTGCAACTCCCACCTGGTCATGAAGATCGATGTGCGCTGCAACGGCACGGGCTGTCTGGCGAGTCCGCCGCCTGTCAATGCCATCTTCACCCCGCTGGTGCCCGCCCAGCCGGCCATAGACCGTGTGCTCAGTCAGACCGATATCAACGCCGCCCTGACGCTGGCGCGCAACCGGCAGTGCACTCGCACCTTCCGCTTCGGCCGCCGCAACGGCCAGTGGTGAGATGGGGGAAGCTGGGATGAGGCGGGCAGGGGTCCGTGTTGACGGCCTCAGGAGGTTGGTGGCCATTTCGCTGCTTGGACGCTCTGCCGCATGCATCCCTCGCCATTCGCAGCGTACACAGGACCGATGTTTCTTGGCTGTTGTAATCATTTGCTGCCTGATTCTGAATCCCCTTTGATTGTGCAGGGTCATCAACGGCGAGACGTGGCATACCGTGCGCATTGCCGCCGGCGATGTGGGCCACAACACGTGGGAGGTGTGGTGCCTGGAGACCGGCGGCGGCTGGTTCCACCCCATTCACATCCACCTGGTCGACTTCTACGTCCTAACACGCAATCGGGAGGAGGCGCAGGTGCGCATCGGTGCTAGCTGGCATGCCCATTCTGTCAAGCCCAGCTTGCCAGCCACCGCCACCAACTGCCACCTACGTAAATTACTGCTGACCCTCACGTGGGTTTCTTCATCGATTCCCGCGCACACAGGTGCGTGAGTACGAGCGCTTCACGCCCAAAGACATGGTACAACTGGACCCGGGAGCCGAGGTGTCGGTGCTGGTGCGTTTCGGTGAGTGCGGGTGCCCTGCTGCAATAGTGCTCCAGTGCCAGTGGTTGCTGTCGTCTAGTGCATGCAGTCGGCTTTCGCCTGTCGTGCCGACAACTGGTAGGGATGTCCCTGGGTGCGGAACCTTGACTCCAAACACAATGTCTCCCGCACGTGCGCAGGCGCGCACCGCGGCGAGTTCATGTTCCATTGCCACAACCTGATGCACGAGGACTTTGAGATGATGCGCTCCTTCCACGTCGTGCCCACGCCTGGCTCTCGCACAGCTGCCACGGCGCTGCCACTGCAGGCGCAGCCCAGCATCGTGCAAAACCTCAATGTCGTGTATGACCTGTACGACGACCCTGTGTACGGCCCCGCAAGGCCCCGCCCCTCCGCCGGCCTGACGCCGCTGCGTGTTCCCAGCGTGCAAACCACCGCGGCGCTGTCGTTCCCCATTGACAATGCCCTGTACCGGTGAGTAGTGGACTGATGGTGCGGCGGATCACTATCCTAACGGGCTTGGCTTCAGCGTGCTCGCTTCTGCGTCTGCGATCTGCACAGTAGTGTTATTGCTGGTGTGCAATCCGATGGCACCGCCGGCCCTGCGCCGTTACTACTGTATCTCATGCCCGACATGCTCGCAGGATCTACTACCCGAACGGCGCCCCCAACGTGAACCCGCTCCTGGCCAACGCCGCCATCAACCCCTGGATTGTGGACATCTGTCAGCCGCAGCGCGCCCAGCAGGTTCAGGAGCAGCAGGTCTGAGCGACAACCGCTCCTTTCCTACGTTAGAAGGCTCGGGGGCCAACGAGCGAGGACGGTGCATCTGCAGGATAGTCATTATTCTGGGCACGTCAACGAAAGCGTGGATAGATGCTGCCGGCGCCATGCACCACGTGTGGCATTCATGTGCTGCGGACTGCTGAGGAGCACTGCTGGCTGCAGTGTGGTGGTGGTGTCCAGTCCCTGAAGCAACGTGCCCATGTCTTCACATGCTATGTGTGCCGTTTTCATGCATGTGTCTCTGATATTCATGTGGGCCCCCAATCCTAGCTATAGCAGCTTGCAAGTTATTTGACATGGTCAGGATGCGACATGTGGATATGTGAATTGCGACATACGACATTGCGACATAATGCACATACCGCCCAAACGCATCCAAACCCGCCAAACATATTGTGCATGCATTCAATATGCCTCTGGTAAGCGTGGAACGCCGTGGCACACAACAAAACGTGTCTCGGTTGCCACGGTGGTGGTGGCGTGGCGTAGGGTGCGGCCAGTGGGAGGAGCTTGTGGCTACGCTAGCGCAATACACCGCCGCAAAGCTGGGAGATGTTACTTGCATGGGCTCCAGGACGCGTAGCTATGCAAATGTGGGCGAGTCTTGGTATGTCGCAATGTTGTATGTCGCATTTCACATGTCGACATGTCGCAACCTGACCATGTCAAATAATGTGCACACAGCCATAGGCACTTCAGCACTACGGCGTGTGTGCGTGACTCGTTCACTGCGCACCCACAGGCCGATGGCCTTGATGATGGACGGTAGAGCCAGTGTTTCTTTATTCTGTGCTGGGGTTTCATTTTGTGATCCTTATGGCTTTCGGTCTCTGGTGCTGTGATGACACCTGGAATTCGGGGTGGCGTATTTAAGGGCGGAGGCTGCAGAGTACGTAGTGAACTAGTTCTGCCTAGGCTGTGTGTGCAATGCCGGTGCTTGTCCTAAGGAGTCCATGCGTAGTTTGGATTCGTAGTTGTGGGTATGTGTGTGTGTGTGTGTGTGTGTTAGAAGAAACAACAAAACGAAGCCCGCCCAAGCGTGTGTGTGTGTGTGTGTGTGTGTGTGTGTGTATGCATGTGTGTCTGGCATTGGCCATCTCGGACAGTGCTCGTATCTTCCATCTACATACGCTGTAGAAATTTGCCCCAAACCCGCCGAAGGCGGAGAAAAGTTTTTGGAGTTTTGGGCCGCACATCTACGGAGTGTAGACGTTTTGGGCGGATTTGGCGGTATCTTAGACAGGGAGCGTAGATGTTTGGGGGGGTTGGGGGGCGTGCCCTAGGGAAATTTTCCTGGGCGTAGGTGGCGCGGGAGGGTTCACCTACGCTGTGTAGACGCCGGGGGCCTAAAGCCATCTACAAGATACCGGCACTGATCTCGGTGCTATGCCGGACTGGACTAAGAACGTACGCTGGGTGGCACCGGCGTGGCAAGCGTATGCAAGGCGCAGCTACCAGCGAGTCACCCTTGCTTCGCCGCCCCCAAGCGTGACACATACATCGTCACAACTTCAGGGAGGGGAGGGCAGGGAGCCGGGTGGGAAACAAAGGTGGCGGGGGGGGGGGGTTGTAGATACCAGCCCAAACTAAACCAAACCCAATGCAATAGAGCGAGGGGGGGGTCATGACAGCTCGAGGGCGAGAACAACACCAGCAGGGGTAGCCGGGGCTATGACAGCTCGAGGGACGAGGGCGCTGTGGAGGGCGGGTGCAGGAGCAGCAGCAGCAGGTCACGCGGACGCTGTGGCGTCGGGGTCTGGGACGTCGTCAGGCGCGGGTGACGAGGTAGCGTGCGTGCTTGCGCCGGTGGCGACGCCGCCTCTGGACGGCCTCGCCTGTATGCGGACTTCTGTTCCTGCCGAATAGCGGCGGCGGAGACGGCGACGGCGGCAATGGCGAAGGCAGAGGCAGTGCTGCGACACCCCACACGCCCACGCAGACACGCAGGCCGCCACCCTCAACCACATAGACCGGACCAGACGGCGCCTCGACCGGGGTCCGCTACCTGCAACACGTGTAATGGGTGTAACAACACAGCGGGGTGCACGCCTGGCGGCCTGCACGCCCACCGCCCATGCTCAGCATACAAGAGACGGGCCTGGCCCGTCTCCTCATCTCCCCCCACTCCCTTAATCCACACCACTTGCCCACGGCAGGGCGTCTCTGTTCCTATTTCTATTCTTCGACGCAAGACACTGTATGATATAGGTACGCACCGGTTGACCGGGTACGGACGTGTATGCTTCAGGGACGACGTCTCGGTTACAGTATCAGAGCGGTAGCGGCAGTGCGAGCAGTGGGGCCTATCGCCGTAACGCGCTTGACGTAGTCAGCTTCGCACCAGCCATTGTCAGCGAGCACGACAGGCCTGGAGGCAGCCCCGAACAAAGAGCGTGAGCACGAGCAGTGACAGCATTGCATGCAGCACATGCTGGCCACACTGGAACCCACGGCGCCCGGTGTCAACGTACATTCCACGTCGTGTTCGCGTAGCCATTTCACACTGCGTAATCCTACTAATAGGCAACTGTTTGCCCCAGCAGTTGTTGTACGTCAGCGCCACCGTTTGCACTACCACGTACCGTATGCGCCCGCCCCTGGCACACGCTATCATGTGCAACACTGCCCCCGGCAGTGACATCCGTCAAGCGACCAGCACACATACCAACCTACATCTATACCTTATTACATTCATGACGGTCTGACGATGTACTTGCACTCTATGCACGCACCATCCCTCACTTCACACACCCAGTCCTCAGACCGTCCCAGTACATGCGCACACACCTTCTCGCAGCCTGGTTGGCAGCCAGCACTCCACGTTGCACGTGATCGTCAACTCCGTGCTGTGGGTCGGCAAATGTTTATTGAGGAATTGTGTTGAATTACCCCACTCCATGCACACATGTGCTTTATGGCAAGTGGTCATCAGACACTCTTCAACCACAGCACTTGCACATGACAATTATTCATGCGCATCGCGCACCGGCCCGTGGGCCCTGCCGGAGGCAAACTCAATCGGCGCTCTCGTTGCATTGTTAGAAACCAGCGGCCCTAGCGGCTCGCGAGAGTCGCATTGCGGAGGGAATGCACATGTCCAACTCCACACAAATGTCCGCCCCTTCCCCTACAGTAGTTCAGGGTTTGGGAAGTCCAAATTGTGGCGACTAGGAACTTAAACTGTCGCGCACACGCACAATATGCCCACACGTACCCAGTTCTATTCGGCGCACATGAAAGGACCACCAAACGCACAGCTTGACAGCGGCCTCAAAGGCCAGACCATTATGAAAGTGAAACTACGACTGGAGCAATGCAAACAATGCGGAGTTGGCTCCAACGTAAGCCGCAATGGAGTTTGGAGCACACATCAGCTCCAACCCAGGTCAGTTGGGAAGGGTGAGTGCACCCTCTGCACCTCTACGTCCACACTTTACAGTCCTCACCAACGCCATGCAAACAGTTCCTATTACGGTCCACGGCCAGTAATGTGCTCTTGTATCCACCACCTCGCTCTGTGAGAGATGTAGATAGTGCACATCCATTCATCACCTTCATCGCGAGCTAGCTATCCATCCGAGGTTATTTAGTCGGGCCGCCCTGACTGGTGTGTAGCCGGGCCGCCCTGACTGGTGTGTAGCCGGGCCTCCCTGACTGGTGTGTAGCCAGGCCTCCCTGAGCAGTGCAGCCTGTCATCCGCCAGCAGCCCGCCTGATGTACCTTCCCTGTTCTCCACAACCACCGCGTCCCACGCGTCAATCTCCACGCCCTTCCGCATCCCCGCCCAGCTGTGCAGCGCTGCCTTGCCCGCACGTGCTCGGCACGCCTGAAACAATCCTTCAACGCCCACCATTCCATCGCCACAGCCGCCTGGTGCTTTGTGCTACCGACGGCGGGGGAAACGGGCGTGCATCACCGGCACGGCCGCACGCCAGGCCAATCAAAAGCCCCCCTCACGCCGGGGTGGCGTCGTCGTCCGGCTCGATGAGGGCGTTATTCTGCATGGCATGGGGGCACACACACGCACCGGCGTCAAGTGGAGTGAGCGAGAGCACATGGCCGGACTTCCTTAGGCAGCGGTGCTGCTAGCTGCCATTTGCTTGGTGCATCTGGCTGGGAAGTCGCTTGCAACCGCAGCTAGCCAGATAGGATGCAGTCATCAGAGCCACGCGCTCTTGCAGATCCGCAAACCGGCACTACTACTGGCACGGTGACGCGGCATCCATGATGGGGTAAGGTGGGTGAAGTTCTAGGCGGCCCGCAGTGCCATGCATGTAAAGCGCTTCACGGTTGATCAAGCTCGCTCACCTTCTCCACGATGCGATTCAGAACTCCCATGTGCTGCGCGATGCAGGCCAGGGCCATTTAAGAACACTAGCAACGACATGCATTACTTCGACGCGGTAATAGGCCTGGTCCGTCACAGGACCGTGGGTTCGTTGCGCCCTGTCCTGTGACGGACCAGGCCCATCACCGCGTCGAAGTAATGGATATCGTTACTTGTGTCATAATGGCCCTGGCCTGCTGCATCTCGCAGCACATGGGAGTTCCATACCGCATCGTCGACAAGGTGCGCGCATTTTTGGTGGTCTTGGAGATGGCCACGATGCGTGCGTAAGGCCATGCTCTCCACTGTCAAGCTATCGGGCAATCAAGGGGGGCGACGAGCTCGAGCTTTGTCAGGAATGCATGGTACAGGTCGCATATAGCAGCTAGCTACAGGCGGGCAGAGAGCTCCTATCTAGCATGCTTGAGAACTACCCGCGCATGTACGCACGCGCCCACACGGCGCAGCAGCAGGACGCGTTACTAGGCACCCGCCGCTTGTAGCCGCCATCCGTTGCTGCTAGCTATCAGCGGAGTGTCAGCAGCGGCGGCCCCAGCAAACGTACATACACACCCGCCTGCTCGTCGTTCATGTCGGCGCACACCCAGCTGGGGACCTCCCGCCGCAGGCACTTCCCCAAGTCTGGGAGCTTGCTCAGCCCCTCCTTCAGAATGTCCTGGGGCTTACCCGGCGCGCCGGGCGTGCCCTCCGCCTCCCAAATCTTGACGACGTGCTCTGCAGCAATGCCGGATAGAAATGATGAGCATTGTGCGTGCCGGCAGCGCCGGGTGTCAAGCAGGAAAGCCCCCTCCCCTTTGTCTGGACCCAGCCACTCGACCATACATAAGACTGCCCGTGTGCATGCCCATGCATGGCGTGCAAGTACTCGTGTCCGTTGCCGTGGGCAACCCACCCAGGAAGGAGCGGGCGTCGACGACGCCCGCCACGGAGAACGACAGCAGGAGCGTCCGCTGGGTCGTTTGCAGCTTCTTTTTGGTGGCCTCCAGCTCCATGGCGAGGCGCTCTGCCTCGTCCGATTTGGCTGCCAACTCGGCCGATTTGTCTGCCACCTGCGGTGACAGACACCAGCGATTACACAGGTGCCCTGGGCCTGGTCTTGGGCCTTTCCTAAAGGTCGAAGGCTGACATCGTACGCATGCAACTGAGGTGGTTGTACATGTGAGCGGCCCCAAAAGACTTCTATCAGCGGGAGAGCTCGGGATAGCTGGGGAGACGTGGAGAGATGGGCTGGGAGATGGGAGTGCCTGCTGCGTGCCCAGCCACGCTTCTCCTCGCCCTCCGCACAGCGCGACTAACCTGCTGCTGTAGCCCGGAAATGAACTTGATTGCGAGGCCGTGTGACTCTGGCGGGATCGCATTGAGGAACTTGTCAAGGTCGTCTCCTCCTGCAGCAGCGGCCGCCGCGACGACCGATGCTTGGCGCCCTGTCCATGCAGTAAAGCAGCGATAGAGCGGCATCAGAAGTTTGGTTGCACAGCAGCGAAGCGGGGCAATTTACTCCGTTCATTCCCGCACGTGCCCTCGTGCCGCTCTTAAATGCAAAACCCACTGGGAACGTCACTGAGCATCCACGTGGCCTGCTGGGCGTCGACATGTGCGGCGTTGGTGCGGCGGGCGGCGACACGAGCACACTGCGAGGCGCGAGCACCGAATCCAGCGAGAGCAACGAGCAACGAGCGCTGCAGCTGCATGTTTGCTTCCGGAGTTGTGTATGAAAAATCAAGATTCTTCCTGCATGTAGAAAGAAGTAGTGGATAAGTTGGTGTTCAGTTGTCTTGCGGTCTGGGGGCTGCTGCGAGTGGGGCGTGGCATGGGGCCGCTAAGGTTCTGACATGCTGGGGCCGTTTCAAGAGTGCGATTGTGTGTATCAGCTTATGCATAACACTTCAACCTATCTACAGTTACATATCTTCAAGTCGACCACGCACGGTCGCGCGGTCTCGCCTCCCCCTGACACACAGACACACACGCAGCCCGGAGCCCGGAGTCCCTAACCGCCAGCCCCACAGGCCACAGCCGCCGACCCCAGGCACCCCACCTCACAGAATACTCGTCACAGGCTTGCACACACTCGCAGATCTGGCACCCTCCTCAGACCTCGTGACTCCACAAATTCATGATCCTGAAGAGACGGGACAACGGGTCTGGCCCACATGCTGCCATGACGTGACCCATTTTCAGCTCACCCTGCCCAGGAGGAGGAGGTGCCAGAGCAAATCAAACCAGTGAGTGTATGCGGATGCGGATTACAAGTGAAGGGACAGGTGAGTGAATGACATGAAGGCAATGCAGGCCACCGAACTCGCTTAGGTCCTTCAAGCGTGGCTTGTCTATTTTTATGTAAGCAAATTGAACATCAAATTGTGCGGAAGCAACCGTGAGCTGAGAAGCTAGTCAACCTTGGTAACTCTATGTGTCCAGTTCAATCGCGCACTTTGCCTTCTGTGGCTCTCTTACGTAGAAGTAAAAAGTTAGTTAAAAGAGATGCTGTTACCGAGCAGAAATCGAGTGATTGTCGATGCTAAGCAAAGCGACGCCAGCGCGCTTCGCGCATTGTTGTCAGGCGCAAATGGCTAAATACATCGTGCATCTACTTGTAACACAGCTGGTAGTGATGGCGGTGCAAGGTGCGCGCGCGCCATGAGCTAGTGACACGAAGAGGCAAACGAAATATCTCAGGACCCGCACGGGTGGACCGGGATGGGGTCACGACGAAAGGTGGTCATGAGGGTTAGGGTGCCCTCGGTGTGCCTGTGGGCAGCTGGGGCCCCAAGACCCCTCCCGTTGACCCTGTCGATGTGCATGAGTCGTGACATTGACGCCTCATATGGTCCAAGTTCGCAGAACAAGTGCCCTCCTGCTTGACACCCACATTCCTGTGTCCAACCGCCTCCATTCCACCCCAGGCGTCGCCCCGTCGCCACCACCAGCGCCCTTCCCGCCACGCAACCCGCCGCGGCCGCCGTCTCCACCGGCCTCCAACTGCACCTTCTCCTTTACCTGGGAGTCCGTGGACCTGGCTTCGCGCAGCTATGCCTCGGTCAACGACAGCCTGGCGCAGCTTCTCACCTACGGCGGCGCCGGGCCGCCAGAGGGCTGGTTCTGGATCCTGTCCGGCACTGTGTACACGCAGCTCGGGGCTCCGGATCCCACCACGCTTCCCACCAGCGCCTGCAACGCCGCGATCCAGATCGCAACCGATAGGCTGGCGCCTCTGGGATACGTGTTCGGGGCGAGCGACGTATCGTGCGTGACGATGGGCGCGCCGCCGCCGCCGCCCCCGCCACCGCCGCCACTTGCCGAACTACCACCGCTGCCGCCACCGCCCGCTGCAGACAGCTACCCGGTGTGTGCCAGTACTGCGGGTGCTGCGTGCCTGAGCCTCTTGGGTGCGTGCTCGGGTGTGGAGGCCGGGTTTCGAAGCCAGGGCCGCAGGGCCGGCGGCCGGGGCTGGGCGGCACAACCGTGCCGTACACCCGTGTACCCCGTGCTGGTGTCTCGGTCCTTGCGCCCACGTGTGTGGACCTGCTCCCCGCCGCGCGCCGCGCAGGTGTGCCCCTCGCTGCCAGCGGCCTCGCGCACCGTAGCCCTGACGGTGGGCACGCTGCGGCTGCTGCCGGCGCTCAACACCTCCTCCCCCGAGCCGCTACTGCCACTGCACCTGGCGGCTGCGGCGGCGGCTACAGCCCCCATGTGGAGCCGCTTCGGCTTCTGTGAGTCTGGCAGCGGTCGGCATTGTACTGCTGTCTGCTGTACTGTACAATATCATGCGTCCTACGTACCGTATGGTGATCCGGTGCGCCACCAGCAGGCGACCCCGCCGCCCCACCGCCGGGCACTTGACGCTGCACCTGCTCCTGCCGGCCACCTGCAGGCGTGGTGACGCCGTGGCTGCTGGCGCCCGGCACTTCGGGCTCAGTGGTGCTGCAAGTGCGGAGGCGGGGGCGGAGTGGGGGCGGGGGAGGGGGTGCTGTTTGTGTATGCCCATGTGCACTGCATGGTGCGCATGCCTGGGGCTGAGGCTGGGGCTGGGGCTGGGGCTAGGGCTAGGGCTAGGGCTAGGGCTAGGGCTAGGGCTGAGGCTGGGGCTGGGGACGGGGCTGGGGCTGTGGACGGGGCTGGGGCTGGGGCTGGGGCTGAGGCTGAGGCTGAGGCGGGAGCACAGTTAGCGGCTTGGGGTTCAGCTACTGGACAACCAGCACGCTTCATGCCCGCTCAACGCCCGCCCACCTGCTTCCAGGTGCCCACGTCCGCCGCCGCCGCCGCCGCGCCGTCCAACAGCACCAGCCCGGTGGCTGACGGCTGCGCGGCCATCGCGGCGCGCATGGTGCGTAACCTGTACGACGCAGCCAACGCCACCTCCTCGCAGCTGCACGACCTCGCCTCGCGCCTCAAACCCGATGCGGTGAGCTGCTGTGTGATAGGCAGGTGGTGCTTACGGCAGGCCGCGTTTGGTGCAACCCATGACACATAGTGATATTGTTGGTGTGATGCATAGTTGATGACTCTTGCGCATGCGCTCCTGCTATCGTGCTGCCTTTCGCCAGTCAGACATCATGAACCATGCAAGGAAGCTGGCGGACCAGCTTCAGAGTCAGCAGCAGTCGTCATCTTCTTCCGCCTCCTCGCCATCATCGTCGTCTGCCTCTTCCTCCGCGGCCTCCTCTGCGGTGTCAGCGGCTGCGTCTGCCGCGAGCAGCCTGGGCATAGGTGAGCGGGTGGGCCTTGGGAGGGCAGGTGCGCGCCGGCTTACACCTCTGCCGAGTCGTGCACTGAAACCGCTTATTGATCACCCTACGTTTCTTCCCGGGCTGGGCGCGACCGCACCTACGCCTGCGCCTGCCCTTCCACACCTGCACCCCGTGTCTGCAGGTGTCATTGCCGGCATTGCTGCGGGCGGGGTGCTGCTGCTGGCCATCGCGGGCGCCGTCGGCTACATGGCACACCGCAAGTGGAAGGCGGCGGGCATGGTGGGTGTCGGGCTGGCGGGCGGGGTGTCCCAGCCTAGCCGGCGGTGTGTGTGGGGAGTTGCAGGTGTGCTAGCAGCCTACCATTGCTCGGGAACTACTCGCCGCGGGCGTTGGTGTAGGCTCTCCCAGCGGGCGTGTGCGCTCTTTTTTGCTGCTTTGCTGCTGCCGCGGCCCCGGACGTCCCGATACTGCGGCCACGGATGTCGCGCTGCCGCGGCCACGGACGTCTGGATGCGGCACAGCAGTGTCACATCGCAACAACAGCAGCCCATTTTAGCAGTTCAGCCATCAAGGCGCCTGACCTGACTGCCCCCTGTGGCGGTTCGTGCCTGCCCCACAGCAAACCGTGCTGCCCGACCACCGGCCACTGCCCCACGGCGGCGGTCACGGACACGGCGGCGGCTGGGACGATCCATGGCGGGCGGATGCGGATGCCGGGGCGGGTGCGGAGCGGCGGGGTGCAGCTGAGGAGGAGCTGCAGCCGCTGAACCGGCCGCCGCACCAAGACGCGCAGGTGGGTGCGCGGGTGGGGACGGTGGATACGGGGCTGAGAGGTGGGGGTGTTTGCCCAAGCCCGTCACAGTGTGGAGGGCACTGGGGGCTGTTGTGGCTGGGGAGAGGATGGGGCGCATGTCGTGGTGTGGGTCGGCTGTAGCCTTTCGTGCGCCCCTTTGTCCTTGCCTCTTCCTCAGCCCCCTGAACCTACTCAACATCACTGACCGCCTCAGTCATAGCCCAGCCAGTCCACTGCACACATACGTTCATACACGCACACACGCACGCACGCTCTCCCCCCAACAGGTTCTCAAGGTCACTACGCCCCCGCACGACCCGCCACCGGGCGCCATGCCTGCCATGCCGCCGTACATGCAGCAGCCGCAGCAGCCAGGCGGCCCCTACGGCCCCTACAGCCCCTACGGCCCCCACGGCCCCTACGGCACAGGGGCGGCGTCCTTCATGTCGCCGTGGGCAGCGCCGCGGCCCCCAATGATGGGCATGGGCATGAATCCAATGATGAACCCGATGATGAACGCAATGATGAACCCGATGATGAACCCCATGCTGAATCCGATGATGAATCCGATGATGAATCCAATGATGAATCCGATGGGCATGGGCATGAATCCTGCAATGGGCATGCATTCGGCACTGGCGGCAGCCAACGCGCCACCCGGGGCAGACGCTGCGGGCGCTGGCGGGCCTTCTCCTCCCTGGTGAGTCATGCCGTGGGCTTCCTGCTGTGTCCTTTGTTTTGGGCATGCTTTCAGTTGCATTCAAGTTTCCCGTTTCTTGCCCTTGGCGGGCCGTCTGCGCAGGTCGATGCCGCAGGGGGCATCGGGCGGCGGCGCGGCTCCGGGTGCGGGTGCGGGCTCCCTCCCCAACCAGCCGGAGCCAGGGCCGGCGTCGGTACAGCAGCCGGCGGCGCGAGCGGCCTCTGGCGGCGGTGGTGGGGGCGGTGGTGGTGCCCTGCCTGTAGGCAGTGGCGCGCCGCCCCAGGCCGGGGCGGAGGGCTTTGCAGGCGCGGATGCGGGCGTGCCGGCAGCGGCGGCCGCCGCGGCGGCGGCTGGCGCGGCAGGCCCGCCCGCGGGCGTTGCTGCGAGGCACTACCGCGAGCGCCGGCAACGGCAGGGTGCGGGCGTACCGGGTGGGCCTGGAGGTGGAGGTGGAGGTGGAGGTGCTCGGCCGCTGCCGGCGGGCGCCGCGCCGCGTGACGGCTGGGTCAGTGACAGCGGCTTGCCAGGGCGGCGGCAGGGACAGCAGCGGGGCGGGGGCGCGGCGGCAGGGGCGGGGGCAGCTGCTGGAGACCAGGGCCGCAAGCCGGCTTCCGCTGGCGCGGGGGCGGGGGCGGGGGCGGGGCCGGCGCCGAACGCGGCTCTAGCGGCGCGAGAGGACTGGGCGCGGGCACTGTACGGCGAGGCTGCCGTGCCGCGCCGGACCTTTGCTGCGGGGGCGTACGGCGGTGTGCCGCAGCAGGCGGACACACAGGGAAGATAGAGGTGGCGTGCTTTACCGTATTGTTGGCAAGGTTGGCACATTGTCGCGTACCTGTACCTGGTTGAAGCTCCGTGTGTTCGTTTTGGCTTTGTATCGGGGCTTGCCGAGTGTGTGCGGGATCAGGTGGCAGGGCCGCCGTGCATACGCGGGCAGGGACGGCGCCACGGCTCGACGTCGGTACGATGGCGCAGCGGTTCGCGGCACCTGCTGTGCTGACGGCGTACCGTCTTCGGCGATCTCACAGAAGCAAGGGCTCTGAATGATGAAGTTGACTGTGGGCGGTGCTTTCAAATGCAAGCTCGGCGAAGTGTCGGTGTACGAGGGTGTATGGGCTCACCTGGTTCCGAACGGGCGATCGCCGGTTTCCTTTTCTTCTGCATAATACTGCCGCACACATTAATATGCACAGCAAACTGTTGATAGCATTTTTGATTTATTGATAGGGCACTGCTACAATACCAATTCCTCCCCCACGAAAGCCGGGATCTCGGTTCCACACTGGCGCTTGTATTGCGCGGAACCTGTACTGTCCTTGGTGAGCTACTAGAATGGAGCTACGGCGTCATACGTTTCTGCTGGCCGCGTGAGTTGCGCCGGAACTTCTCCGCCGTGCTGCAGCCTGGCTAGCGGCGGTTGTCGAAGCCCGCAGGGGTAAAGAAGTCACAACTAGAATGCATCGGCTTCAAAAGGAGAGCCGCTGGTCACATCGAATAGTAGCCAACGCTGCCGCGTGCTGCATTAGTCATAGAAACGCTCCCCCACTCCAGCTCGCTTCGGACATCACCAGATCAATTAGTTACACAAGTTCAGCACTTCCGTGCCTTTGGATTGCGCAGGCTGCTTCCCGCGTTTTACCAGCGGTTGGTCGTGGAGGGCGCGCCATACGACTCCTTCTCTTTCTGCAAGTGTCCCACGGCATTCTCACTCTACTGCCTGGCCCCGGTCGTCACCTCCGCCGGCAGTGGCCAGAACTGCTTCCGGCTGCGGGTACGGGCGCCGGCGGGCTGCAGCGGCAGCTGTTGTCAGGCGGACCTCCGTAAGATCGAGGTGCGGGATGCACAGTGCACTGACAAGCAGTGGGAGCAGGGGTGGCGAATGCGGCCTCAGGGCCCCGCCCGGCAGTCGCGCCCCCTTATTTTGGCAACGGGTACGTTGCTACTGCTGTGCGCGCACACAAACCCAGGCGCTGTGTGTCCCACCGGCCGGCAGGCCCATCGGTGTCTGCAGTGCCGCCCTCTTCGACTCCTCTGGCGGCTGCTGCGGCAGGTCCGGCGCGGGCGGCAGCGGCGTTACCTTCCCCTCTCCCTCCTCCTCCCCTAAGCCCTCCCCCACACCCTCGCCGCTGCCGCGGGCCTCGCCGCCGCGGGCCTCGCCGCCGCGGGCCTCGCCGCCGCCCTTTCCCTCCCCACCGCCGCCGCCCACGCCGCCGCCGCCGCTCTCCCGCTACTGCACCTCTTGTATGGCGGTGGCGAGGGCTGGCTGGCTGTTGTGCGACCCGCTGTTCCGGCGGGCCTACTGGGTCACCATCTACGACTGAGCTGACGACTACTACCGCTTCAACGTTACCGTCACCTGCCCACCCGGCGCCCCGCCCACCCCGTCGGCGATAGCACGTAGACAGGCTGTAGGCCTTTTGCCGTGGTAGGCCGGTACCGGTGGTTCTAGTGACAAGTTCAGGGTCCTGCGTTGCGGGTACTGTCTTTAACTCTTGAGGGCCTGAGAGCTCGCCTGTTGATGTTCCGACCATCAAGAACCCGGTATCTTCACCAACCGAAACCATGTTGTCGCTGTTACATGACTACAGGTATGCGCACACACAATCAAACTACACCGACACGCGCCGTCTCCCCACGTTCACAACTTACGCCAGCCTATTCAACACGCTACCAGGTCGCGAGTGCATCACCCCCACGGCGGTCAATAGCCATACTACCTAGTGCCTCCTATTACTAACTCCCACTTGCTTTGGCGCCTCCAGACAGCGCCTAGCGTTGGCGGAGCAGCCGCAGTGGCGCTGCGACACACCAACACAAAGGAGCCCACCCGCATGATTCGCTGACGTACACACTACACCGAGGCCGTACCGCATGCCTCACAAAATCCAAAACGACGACGTCCGCAACCGAGTTCGGCAAAAAGCTTCTTCTCTTCTGCCTGTGCCCCGCGGACGGCCGACCTCTTGCCATCCTTGCAGCTCTCATGTCTGCTTGCAATGTTCTGCGGCGCCCTGTGTTTTGCGGCGCCTAGCAGGCTACGATACACCGCGCCGTGTGCGCCCCCAACCGAGGGGCCCGCACATGCCAAAATAACGTTGTACGTGCTAAGAGAATGGAGAAATTAGCATTCGCATGATTAGTCATGTTCACCAACAAGTCAAGGAGTCACACAACGACACAACACGCACGACAACTGAGTTGGCGACCTGGCCCCGGTAGCCAATGCCGGGATGCTCTTCCAAAGCCTGCACTACCAGCGCATCCACCACCGCGTGTTGCGCAGAGAGAAAGGCCTCTGGGCTTGGGCCGTGCAGGCGGGCGGGAAATGCGCGCCCGTCGGCCCAGCAGAGCACTACAAGCAACATGACACACGCTGCCAAACCTCGTCTCAACCATCTGTACTCGCCTATGTACGCTGTAATACCACGGACACCAGTGAAAGTCTTGGTATGGCAGGCCGGGAAAAAGGGAAATTGGCTTTCTCCCGCCAAGTCATGAATTGGGGAGCCCCGCTAGGCAGCCCAGGCATTCTCCCACAGCGTCACCAAGAAGCATAAGAATTGGTGAGGAAGCAAGTCGCAGAGATGCGATTCGTCAACGACACAGATGCAGCCGGCCCTAGTGCGCCGCGCCGTACTCGTCACTAGCTACACAGGTTCGCATCCTACACAAAGACCATGTCACACCATGCCTAAGAGAGTAATGTCTGAGAGAAAAGTGATGGAGCCAGAAATAGCTGAAATGGCAGTGCTTTAGTGTCATGCACCTAAAGAAACCAGGGATACTGCATGACAAGGAATCAGAACCTACCCATCAATGCCACCAAGGCCATGCGTCCATGCATGTGCCGCTTGTCTCACAAGTCGTACTGATGATACGCGCTGCTTACGCGGAGGCAGCGAATCCCTGGACACAGCAACTGCTAGCACACGCCACCACCCGCGCTCGAGCTCGGGAGGCATCCTATCTTGACTGGGCGACCTATCAAACGCACTAAGCTGCTAACAACTTCGCTACTAGCGACTCTGGTTGGTTGGGCGCCAACCCAAACGATCACTAGAACCCATCCGTGGGCGCAGTGTAATGCCATCTTAGCGCCGCAGTGCAACCCAAACGATCACTAGAACCCATCCGTGGGCGCAGTGTAATGCCAGCTGAGCGCCGCAGCGCCCTCAACTTTCCATCGAGCGGTAGGTCTCCAGCCGACTCTCCCACATCAAGTGCTGAGCACCCGGCGCGCAGCCTGCGCACGCGGTCACTGCGCTGCCGCCAGTGCCTCGGCGCCCTTGTCGCGGGTGTCACCGCCGCCATCGCTGGGTCCAGGGGCTGGCACCGGTCCGGGGCCCGACACATCCATCGGCTCCGCAGCGCCAGCAGCCCCACTGCCACCACCACTGCCACCTAGCCCTCCCTCCGACCGCGCCAGGGGCCCGCCCTGCGGCTGCAGCTCCTGCGGCCGCGCCTCGGCGGCCTCCTGCTGCGGGGCCGGCAGCGGCAGCGGCGGCGCGGTGCCCGCCACCCGCACCCGCTTGCTGGGCGACAGCAGTGACAGCAGCTCCGAGGCACTGCAGGCACTCAGGTCGAGACCGTGCTGCGCCAGGCCTAGGCCCAGAGGGCCCAGCCCACCACCGCCGCTGCCGCCACGGCCGCCGCCAGCCGCCAAGTGCTCACCGCCCGTCAGGCTGCGCCGGCCGGCGCCAGCGTAGCCGGCGGCGCCGGCGGCGGCGACACCGCCGCCGCTGCTGCGCGCCGCCGCGGCCGCCGCCGCGGACAGCTCCGCCGCGAGGTCGAAGGCAGGGCGCGCCAGGTTGAGGCCGGCGGCGCCGCCGCCGCCGCCAAGATTGTGGTTGTGGCTGCTGCTGCCGACGTTCAGCTTGGGGAGGTTTGTGGAGCGGCTGCCGCTGCCATCGCCGTGCAGGGGCGACCCCTCCAGGCCGCTCATGCTGTGTGGCCGCGAGGGCGGCGGCGGGCCGCCAAAGTCAGGGCCGTGCTGCTGGTGCTGGTGCTGGCGGGCTGCCAGGAAGTGCCGCTGGCTGTGCGCGTGCTGCTGCAGGCTGCTGCTGTGGGGGTGCATGTGCATGTGGTGGTTGGGGTGGTGGACCCCGGGGCCTGCGTGCAGCGCGTGCTGCGCCTGCTGATCCTGGCGCAACAGGAATTGCTGCTGCTGAGCCTGCTGCTGCTGCAAGAATTGCGGCGGCAGCTGCATACGGCGCTGGGACTGCATGCGGCCAATGCCAAAGTTGGGCACGTCCGGGCGCACGCCGCCGATGCGCTCCTGCCATGCGTGTTGTTGCTGCTGCTGGTGCAGCTGCATCTCATGCCGCTGCAGCTGCTGCTCCTGACGCTCATGATGGGCCTGCTGCAACTGTTGAGCCTGCTGGTGCTGGTGCTGTTGCTGCAAGTGCATCTGGTCGCGCACCATCTGTAGCTGCTGCAGGGTGCCGCTGCGAAGGGAGCCGTCGTGCGACAGGCTTCGGGCCGCGCCACGATAGCCGCCGCCGCCGCCGCCGCCGCCGTGTTGCAGCAAGCCACTGAAAGCGTCTCCAACGCCGGCACCCACACCGCCGCCGCCGCCCAGCGCCGCCGTCAGCCGGCCACCGCTGGCGCGGTCCTCAAACAGGGGGCCGCCCCGCGCACCCCCGCTGCCCGCCAGCTCCGCAGCCTCCGCCAGCTCCTCCGCCGTCCTCAGCACGCCGCTGCCGCTGCCCATGCCGCTGCCCATGCCGCCGGTGGCCGCACCCATGCTGTGCATGCGGGTGAAGTCCATCAGACGGCCGGAGCCGCTGCCGAGCCGAGGACCGCTGGCGCCGCCGGCGCCGCCTGGCGGCGCAGCCGGCCCAGCACCGGCGTCTCCTGCCTCTGGGGCCATGCCGCTGTCGCTGAGCGGGGCGCCGTGGCCCAGGCGGCGGCGGTCGCCGGCGCCCGCCAGCGGCATGCGGTGGGGCAGGTCCGGGTCTGTGTCCATGGCGTCCTCGAGCTCGGGCGCGGGCTCGGCGGCATTCGCCGCCTTGCGCTCCGCACCTGCTGCGATTGACGCAGCCGCGCCCTGGCCGCCTTGGCCCTGAGGCCCGTCGTCATGCTGCTGAGCCTGAGGCTGCGGCCGAGGCTGAGGCTGCGCCTGAGGCTGGGCCTGCGGCTGAGGCTGAGCCTGAGGCTGCGACCGAGGCTGGCGAGGGAGCTGCTCGGCCTCGTCGCGCACTCCGCCGCCCGTGCCGCCGCGGGGGGGCATGCGGCCGACAGCACCGCCAACGCCAACGCCGCCGGCACCGCGGCTCAACAGCGCGAGCGCCATCTGCAGGGCCGCCAGACTGTTGCTCGACAGCTCGTTGTTGCCGCCGCCACCAGCGCCGCCGCCGCTGCCGCCACCGCCAACAGCCACGCCCAGCTTCCTGGACAGATCCAACAGCTGCTGCTCCAGCAGCGCAGCAGGGGCGCCGCCTCCGGCGCCTGTGCCGACGCCCACACCAGCGTTAAGGGGCAAAGGCGGCGGCAGCAGCACGCCACTGCTGCCTGGGCGGGACGAGTCCGCGGGCGCGGCGTCCAGGCGGGGAGGCGGCGCCAGCACCTGCAGGGGCGGCGGCGGCAGCAGAGCGCTGTCCGCAGTGGCGGCGGCGGTGTTGCTGCCGCCGTCAGAGCCGCCGTTGCCGCCGCCGTCACTGCGCTGCTGCGGCTCCGGCTTCAATGTGGCAGGGGCGCCAGCGATGGCGGCGTTCTGCGCAAGCCGCGGCGACTGCTGCTGGCCCTGGCCGGAGCTGGGGCGGAGCGCCGGCATCTGCAGGTTGTGAAGCGGCCCGAGCGCCTGTGGTGAGCAAAGCAAGCACAATAGGGGACGGGATGTCAGGAGGTTGCAGTACTCGTTGCTTGCTTGCAGGTAAGGAGAACTACCCAGCAGCATGACGGCTGACCACCGCCTCGCTCCCCGCATCCGCCCAGGCCGGCCCCCACCTGCAGCAGCTGCAGGTGCGGCGCGGAGTGGTGCGCCGACAGCGGCCGCGGCGGCAGACCCGCCATGGCTTGCAGCCCCGCCGCCGGGCTGAGCGAGCCGCTTGCGCCGCCGAAACCTCCACCTCCACTAACGCCGCCGCCACTCCCGCCGAACTGCATAATCATGCCCGACTGAGACACCGAGCCGCCCGGGCCGCGCGGCGGCAGCGACAGCCCCAGCGCCGCTGCCGCGGCGGCGCCGCCGGCCGAAAAGCCGCCGCCGGCCGTGTGGTGGTGGGGCAGGGTCAGCTGCAGCTGTTGCAGCTGTTGCGAGCGGTGCATGCTATTGCCGCTTCCGGTGGGGGCCGCGGGCGGCGGGTTGAAGCCGGTGGAGGCGCGGCGCGGGGGGCTGGCGTTGGGCGGGGACTCGGGTATGGGGCTGGGCCGCTGCACGTAGCCGCTCATGGACGCACGCAGCTCGGGAGGCAGGTCCCTGCGGCACCAGGCAACGCATTAGCAGCGGAAACAGCGGTCAGCAGTGCAGGGGGCAGGAGGCAGGGCAGGAGGCACGCGGCGCAACAGGGTCATGAACGCATGGCGCAACAGGCACGCCGTGCCGAGTATGCGCAGCGCTGGTGAATGACGCAAGTGCCGGCCCAACTCCGCCCCTGTTACAACCACTCAATCCCCTCCCCCCCCACACACACAACCGCACCCACCTGTCCATGACCACCACGCGGCGCTCGACCTTGCTCAGGTTGTAGCGGCCCGTGTCGCTCTTGCGCTTCAGCGAGCCGCTGCTGCCCGCGCCGCCGCCACGCCCCATGCCGCCGCCCTGCAGCCCGAGCAGACCACCGCCGCCCGACGGCGGCAGCGGCGACGGCAGCAGCAGCGGCAGCTGACCAATCGATGGCGGCGGCAGCTGCGAGGCCGAGGCGAAGCCGCCCGGCAGCCTGCCGCCGCCGGCACTGCCGGGGTCGGGCCCCAAGGCGCTGTCCGCTCCGCCACTGCCGTCCTCACTGGTGCGCGACAGGCCGCCGCCGCCGCCGTGGCCGTGGCCGTAGCCGCCCAACAGCAGCTCCGCCCGCAGACCCTGCTGGTGCGGGTGCTGGTGGTGTTGGTGGGGGAGGCCGTGGCCGGCTGCTCCGGCCAGCGCTGGCGGCAGTGCGCCCAGACCCAGACCCAGGTCCAGGCTGAGCCCCATGGTGGCCTCGGGCAGGGAGGCGCAGCGGTCCAGGTCGGGTCGCTGCGGCGCCAGGCCCTGGTTGGCGGCGGCCGCCGCAGCAGGCGACTGCAAAGGACGGGAATGAGGGGGATGCGCAGCACACGTCAGCCGGGTGCGCCAGGGCGGGGTGGGATGGGGTGAGGGGTTGGGCAGGCACGCGAGAGGCGCATGCCTGGTGAGTGCGCGCGCTGCACGGAGCACGTGGCGGCACGCAGGCCGGGCGCGCGCCGCGCCCCCACCTGCAGGTGGATGCGGATGTGTCGTGCGTCCAGGCGCGTCCAGTTGAAAATCTGCCAGTTGAGGTACTGCTGCTGGAAGCGCATCACGTTGGTCATGCAGTACATAGTGGACAGGCCCTGCCGCGGCACCGACTTGATCGTCACCTGCGCAGTACACGAACAGCAAGACGTATGCCGCAACACAATCAGCCGGCCGCACACACGCGGGCGGGTCAGACAATGCCTGTCCACATCACGGCTCTCACGCCGGCTGGCCTCAGGGTGCGGCCGTTGATGGCTCGTCACGTGCCGTACGCAGCTTATCAGCCGATAGACACCCACCAACCCCAAACCCACAGCACCGCCCCCGCCCCCGCCTGGGCCCCCCTATCGCCTGCTGCCGCTCACCCGGTAGGTCTCCGCCGCCAGCACTCCGTCCGCCTCCACCTGCAGCTCGCAGTCCAGCGGCAGGGCCGTAACCTCGAACTCTTCCTCAACAAAGGTGGTGGGCAGGTACACCACCTTGTTGGGCTTGATGAACACCTGGAGATAGAGGGGTGGGGAGGCGGGAGGGAGGGAGGGAGGAGCAGGAAATGGTGAGGGCAGAGGAGGGAGGGGATGGGGCGACAGGCCAGATGGGAGTGAGCTCGGGCGGAAGGAGGCGGGCGAAGGGACAGCAGGAGCGGTAAACGATCGTGAGCTGGTCAGGGCAGGGGGCACGCTTTGCAATGCCATTGACGCTGCTGCAAATGTTCACAACAATCTGCAGCAGGCGTGCAAGCGACCGGAACACGGGCTCACTTTGCTCTTGTGGCGGCGGTTCCTGAAGGCGTTGGAGGACAGGTACGACGCCGAGCTCGGCCCCTGCTGCTGGGCATTACCACCTCCACCATCTTGCCCAGCAACAGCAGCAGCAGCAGCACCGCCGCCGCCGCCGCCGCGGCCCGCCGCCGCGCCCGGCAGCGGCATCAACATCGCCATCAGGTCTGCACGCAACGGACCCGCACCACCAGCAGCACCAGCACCGCCAGCCAGCGCCAGCGCCCCATCCTCACTGAGTGACAGCAGTGCCGCGCGGTGCTCCTCGGAGACTATGCCAGCGGACAGGGCCGCCGACACGGCGGCACCGGCGGGACCGGGGAAGCTGCGAGAGGCGCCCAGGCCAAGGGGTGGCAGGCCGAAGGCGGCTGCGCCGGCCGCGGCCGCGGACGGCGAGATGGCGGTGGAGGAGGAGGCGGCGGCGGCGGCGGCGCTGGTCGCGGCGGCGGCGGCGGCCGCGTGTAGCTGCGCCTGCAGCTGCTGCAGCGCGGCCAGCTGTGACGGCGGCAGCTGCTGCAGCGCCAGTGGCAGGGAGGAGGCCTCAGTCACCGCCGACGGCGGCGGCGGCGCGGGCAGAGCCAGCGCCGACGGCGGGCCGGGCGTGAGCGTGGACGGCGTCGGGGCCTTGCGCGGGGTGCTGCTGGTGCTGCCCGGGTGCGACAGCCGCGGCGGGCCGGCACCGTGCTCGGCCGCCGCGCCGGCGGCACCCGAGCTGGCGCCGGCCGCCCTGTCCCGCGGCCCGGAGGCGTCCTGCCCTGATGCCGCCAGCTCACACGCCGCCAGAAGGGCCTCCAGGCCGGAGTGGGAGTGCGAGTGGGAGCCGCTGCCGCCGCCGCCGCCCGCGCCGCCGCCGCCACTGCCGCTACTCGGTGACGATGACTGCTGGCCAGCCGATACCTCCGCCTCGCCATCGGCGCTGCCGCGGCGGCGCTGGCTCGTTGCGGCGGTGCGGCCGCTGGCGGCGGCGTTGGACGCGCCGCCGATGGCGCCGCCGGTGTCGCCGCCTGCCATGTCGACATCGACCGTGCCGGCGCTGTTGCCGGCGGCGCCTTCGCCGCCGCAGGGTCTGTCAACGGGCTGGGGCGAGGTGCCGGAGCCCCCGGAGGAGGGCTGCGCCGTGCCGCCACGCGGTTGTGGTGACGGCAGCGGGTGCTGCTGGTGCAATGCGTGGCTGGGCGTGGGAAGCTGCGAGCTCAGCTGCGGGGCATCGTGTGAAGCCGAAGCCTGGGCGGCAGCCACTGCGACAGCGGACGGCGCGGCGGGGGCGGAGGCGGCCGCCGCTGCCGCCGTGCTGGCTGCGGCTGCGCTGCCGGCGCCAAAGGCTATGGATGCGGCTTCTGCTGCGCTTGCGAAGGAGCTGGGCGGCACCTGCAGCTCAAGCGCCGGCCGCTTGGGCCGGCCGCCGCCGGGCGAGCTGCGCTGCTCCTTGAGCGGCTGGAGCTGCTGTTGTTGCTCGCCTTCGGTGGCGGTGGTGTTGGTGGTGTGCGCGGAGGCGGTTTTTGATGGCGCCTGCACGTGGTACCGTAACGTTCAGGTCAGCGCAGCAGTGTGGGAGCTCGTGGGGCCGTACCGTTTAAACTCCAAACGGTAGAGGAAAACCACAGTACTACACCCGTTGCAACACGGTACACAGCGCACACAGGAGCTCCCGCGTGTGATTCAGCGACATCACTATCGGCACCCCGGCCTTACGACCTATGTGAATGTTCACTTGCCTGCTGCGCCGCAAGGTCTAGGTCAGCAGAGGCCTGTGCCGCCAGCGCCGTCCCCAGCCGCTCCTCCGCCACCGCACACAGGTCGACCGCCCAGTGAATGACGGGCTCGTAGGCGTGCTTGCCGCCGCCCCGGCCATTGTAAGCAGCCGCGTTGCGGAGCAGCTGGTGCAGATCGGCCCGGAATTGCGAAACGGAGGCGTAGCCATGAGATGCCGCCCGCTCCTGCATGCCGCCGAGAGTGACGTCGGCGTCAGCCGACACGTAGTCGCGATAGTCGTGGACGATGACAGGCGATGGCGTCGCTCGGAAGAACTCAGCGTGCGGCGCGTGGTCCAGGAGGTGCTGGACGATGTCGCGAAGCATGTTGTTCAGCGGCGCGCTGGAGCCCGGGAGCTCTGGACCGGAGTCCCGGAGCGCGCTCACGTTTTGTCCACTGGGACCGGGTCGCTCCGATGGAGCTGGGCTGTCGCAGCGCATTGGCTCCATCAACCAAGCGTCCCGACGACGCCGGGCGAGAAAGGCGAACCCGCTGCTGCCGCGGCTGCTGCTGCGACCGAAGGGCAAACAGGCACACAATTCGGTCAGCAGCGGTTTCGGGAGCGACTCCGCGGCCCTGTATGCATACGCTAGAGCCGCTGGCGCTGCGTATGCCTCTGCAAGGTGGGTCCTGACAAACTCGATGCGAGGTAGCGTAGGCTACTGCCCGTAGCCTACACCACTCCGACTGACCCAAGCCCAATTCCAATTGACATCTAGCCGATGTTTCAAAAGGCGTAGACGCGACCAGAGGAGCTTCTTTTCAATGCCCCTCGACCTCCAGCCCCCCTTCGGCCCCGCCACGCCGAATTATTATCGCTGACATGCTGGGTGCAGCTGCATTTCGCTTCGACTATTGAGGTAGCTAAACCTGAAGCGCAGAGCCCGCGCCGAGAGACTGGCTTACCCCTCTACCTGAATGCACGTTCGGTCTCTTGCTGCCTTTGTCGCTGCAGCTCCACTTAAGTCTGTCGCTTGGATATATGATAAACAGTGATAACCTACCGCGGGTGGTCGTTTGCAAGGAGTGCTAGCAGCAACCGGAAGGGCCTAACGCGTCTGTGTTTGTCAATGGACTACAATACATTTGAAGTTTGCGGCGCGCTATGACAGTAATTTCACAAACGGAGCTAGAACGCAAAGGTTAATGATTGAGGTGGCCTCTCTCGGTCGTCGGTTGGTTGGTCAAACTCTCCACGCCCGCGAGTTCTCGGCGCGTCCCTGTGACACCATGCCTACGTCAGGCGCATTCGTGTAATGCAACACGCACAGGCACACAACACCAGCTGGGCAACCTGTAGGTGGGCGCACGGGCGGGCTGTCTTGGCCTGACGAGCGCACCTTGCGCCACAAAATGGTCAAATGAGAAGACGTTTGAAATGTTTATATTTGTAGGCCGTACCTGGCCACGCGGCGAAAACTGGACACCTGGGCGGCAACGGGACTGCCGCACTGCCGCCGTGTTGGCTGAGAAGAAGCGTTGTCTGCAGCGGTGGGTGCGCAAAGCATTGACATGCTGATGCACTGTTGGACCAAGACCCGCAGCCGGCAAGCCGCAGGTTCGAAGCGGCCATGTCGTTGTCATCCGTTTCGACTGGGTTATCCGCCGCGAGAACAGGCGATGCTATAGTTGCCCAACCGAAACGTCACTTAAAAGGTTCGTGCTCGCATTGTTCGCCTTCCTGACTTCGCCGGTTGGGCTGTGTGGCTCCTACCGCCGGTGGGCGGGCGCGTGCAAGCGGCGCTGCGCGGCGGTGTGACCTCCGTCGTCCCCACACGACGCCGGTGGGAATGCCTGGCCGCAGCGTAGGTGTGCTATGGGCTATCACACAACCCACAGTCAAGCGCCAGGTTTACAGAAGGAGCGTGCCTTCCCCGGCTCCTACCGGTTCCTCGGCCCCTGGCCAAGCCCCTGGCCTGCGTTTCCAATGTTTCAGTGGACTGGTCGCGCAAGTCCTGGCAAGTGCGCCTGCTCTTGGGCTGGGTCCGTAATCCGTATACCACAAGGTCCACACACCAAACAAGACAAACGCGCCGCCCGCCCCAGCACGTGAGCAAGTGCTAGCAAATCATCAAGTAGCCGCAACCCGCCAACCCCACCACATTAGCATCACTGCCATCTCATCAGTACCTGCCGTTTCACATCCTGCCTCGCCCTCAACAAGACAACACAACAGCACTCAGCGAGCCTCGCCTCAGTCACGACATCATCATCCTGCTTTCTGGCGTCCCCTTGCAGTCCCTATGCCTGACTGCCCCATGCACTACATGCCACCTTACCCGTCTAGCGCCCCTTCGTGCCGTCAACGCTGCCCTTCGCTGCCACCGCCACAGCCAGCGCTCTTAACCAAACATATTGTCCCAGTCGGGACCGCGGCCGGGCGGCGGGCGGCCGATGTCGTTGAATCCCTCGCCTCGCACGGCCCTGTCGTGTGGAAGAGGATCAACATAGCCAGACATCCGTGCTCAGTGCCCCGGAGGCGCGCACCAAGCTAGGAGAAGCTGCACAGTGTCCACCCTTTCCCCAGACAATGCACTGTCCTGACACAGACGCACACACCTGCACACGCTGCAACCGTGCGCGCCGTACCGTACATCGCATGCCCACAGGTTCAGCACGCACACGCCCCGTCCCCGCGCCGCGCCTCACCTGCCCTCCCGCGTGAAGTCGTCTGGGTGCCAGCCCTGCAGCCCCTCGGGAGCAATGGGGTCCCAGCGCATGCCCGGCACGCCCGAGCCTGGACCCATGCCCGGACCCCCGCCGGGCCCCATGCCGGGGCCGCCCATGCGCGGGTGGCGCAGCCGGTCTGCAGGAGGGATGGCGCAGCGGCAGACATGGAGTGGCGTTCAGCTGGCGGCGTGGCCCAGGAGCCCGGTCGAAACACGCATCACAGCTCCTTGTGACTGTCTGCTGTGTCCACAGATTCCTTAGGACCCTAAGGATGACCCCAAAGTGCTGGCCAAACAGGGCATGTTAGTGCCAGATTGTGCCATCTCTACCTACGGTATAGGACATATTTCAGGTCCAACCGCGACGCATTGTCCATTTGCCGGGAACCTAGGACTGTGGAAAAGCGCGTCCGTGCCGGTGCGCGTCATGCGGGCCCTCAACCCACCTGCGAAGATGGGGTTGTCGGGTCCTACCAGCATGCCGCCGCCGCCCGCGAAGCCGCCGCCGCCGCCCGGCAGCATGAGGCCGCCACCCATGCCCGGCGGCCTGGGCACACCGCCTGCAAGCAGCAGCAGCCGCGTGGCCAAGCCACCAACCACATATGGAACGCCAGTGACGTAGATTGCGGCCATACATTCATACGCAACCGCGCATCCGCGCACGTGTGACGAACCCCACGCGACGAACCCCTCAGCCACACACCGAGCCGCCGGCTCACATGCCCACGACTCCATGCGCGCAGCCCCAGCCCCACACCAGAGCCCGTGCCTCCACTCACGCCACCTACCTGGAACCCAGTCTTCTTCTGCGCCAACGCCGTAGCCCGGCGGCCCTCGTGCAGGCCCGCGGGGAGCCCCGCGGTAGCGGTCGTCTCTCAGCGGGTCGTGGTCGGGGTCGGGGCCCTCCTCCCGGCCCCGCTGCGGCTGCTGCTGCTGGCCCTGTGACGTCGTGCTTGCGGCGGGCGTCGCCGCGGCTGTCTTGCCAGCGGTGGAGACCCCAGCGGCCTTGGCGCCGGACCTGGAGGCGGCGGGCACCTGTGTACAGTGCGGCGAGGCGCGGTGCGGTGTGATGCCGTGCGGTGCAGTGCAGTGCAGACGGGATGGGCGGGCCTAATGACAGACATGAACCGCGCCTCCGCGGCCCAGCAACGCCTGACCGTACCCGTCGGACGCAGTATCTGGCGGCGGTCGCACCCGTGCGTTGCGCTTCCAGTGGGCCCCGCCCCACCGCGCCTCGCACGCCGCCCCGCCCACTCACCTCCAGCGCCTCCTCCAGCGCCCCCGTGACGCGGCCGATCAACTCCTCCATCTTGTCGTACGTGCCGCCCGAGGACACATAGCTGCCCGGATCGAGGTTCGGTGGCAGCGACACAGCAAGACAGGGGATCAAAAGCCTTAAGCAACACGTGGGCCACTAAAATTGTACTATCGGTGTCGAACCTCGCCCACTGCGTGCACGGGCAACGCCATAGCTATGCGCAGGTACCATCCCACACGGCCACACACCCGCCCATGCGCTCACCGGGCGACGGGAAGTTCCAGGGTGACTGGCGGGCGGCCCGTTGCGGCGTCCGCCAGGCTCGCCAGCAGCACGCCGGGCGTGTCGTCCGCCGCGGAGTGCAGGTTCAGGCACTTGACCAGCAGCAGCGGGGCCGGCGAGCCCTGCAGGGGGTTGGCCAGAGGCAAAGGTAGAGTCGCCAAGTCACGCCCGGGTCCGACTGTAGACAGATGAGTCATGCTGTCGCGCACACTGCTGCTGCCCACGATCTGCATTGCAGGTAACGCAGCGCACAGGCCCCGTGCGCGACCTTCGCACCCGTCCCTCCCCACAGTCTGCACAGAACGCATGTCGCTGCTCAGTGTAGCAGCCGGCACCTGCCTTGTTATCCTGCCGATCCATGCCCGCCGACTCAGGCACATACAGGAAGCCGTAGGTCGCCGGCTCCGCCACGCCCGCGCCGCCCGGCTCCGCCTGCCCCTGGTTCCAGCCCTGCAGGCCGCACTCTTCTGCCGGCAGCGCGGCAGCGCCGGCAGCCACTGCGCATCGGGTGAGAAGCAGAAGCAGCAGACCGCAAGTGTCCGTCATTGCATGGATGTGCAAAGATAGAGTCGCCAGGCCCCAACAGCTGGCGGATAGACTCTCCACCAGTCAGGCCACCCCTGAACCCGCAGCAACGCACGCCAACATATAGCGTATACCGTACACACACACACACACACACACAAACAGGGCATCGGCCGCTCGGCGACTCACCGGCCTCATCCACCGCGGAGTCGCCAACCTTGCGCAGTGAGAAGCCGTTCACACTGACGACGGCGTGCACGGCGAAGGCCAACCGATCGGCGGCAGACCTGCGGGCAAGAAGGTGGAGCCACAGCAAAAGCGGTCAAAGCGGTTGGCGGCAGGCGGTTTATCTATGCACCTTGGCGCTTGCCGGCACGCCAGGGTGTGCGCTAAGTTGCCATCATTACCTGAATTCCGGCCGAGAGGCGCGGATAACCGCGGTGACCGCCTGCGGGGTGGCCATGCTTGAAGACCCAAAGCAGGCCGCAGCGCAGGCCCTGTGGGGCCTCTGGGGCCCGCAACCTACTCTTGGAAGACTCTTAACTGTAGCGCAGGTGATGGTGGGCTTTAGAGATGGTTTTGTAGTGGACGGAAAGGTGTTGCACGAGATTCGGCCTTCACGCGAGCGCGTCCAGGCACGTAGTGGCGTCAGTTTGTTTCCGTCTTATCGAGCCAGGGTATTTAAGGTTCTGCTTCTGTAGCGAGCGCACCCCGCGAATTGTCGTCGAGCCTCTCGCGATGGAATTCTGTGCGCTCAATCCTCGCGGGTCGCTGCCAGGCAATCCTACTTGCGAAACCAAAGCTGAAGCAATAACTCGCACACAGCTGCAACATTCTGCGCTTGCTTCCCTTGAGTTCCAGGCTGTCGCTCCTGCCCTCAACGCTTGTCCAAACTTTCCCCAACACCGTTTCAAGTACACATCTCTCGTCAATGCTATAGCTTGGGCGTCTCACTAGCCTATGAACTGTACCTGCGCAGCGAGCAATCTGAAAATGCTTTAGGTGCTGACTATCGACGTCTCCCGCTGCGGACCGGGCCCGCTGGGCTGAGCTAGAAAGATGATTAAGTTCCTCCTAATGGTGAACAAGCAGGGTCAGACCCGACTGGCTAAGTACTTCGCTGAGTTCCTCTCCACCGACGAGCGGAGAGCGCTGGAGGGAGAGGTGGTGCGCAAGTGCCTATCACGCACAGACAAGCAGGTGAGTGAGGGGGGACCTGCTTGCAAGACGGAGGTAGGGTTGGGGTGTGATGCGGGGCACAGGCGCGTGGTTTCCACTGCAAGGGAAGCTGCGCTGGCACGCGCTGTCGCACGCGTGCGTGCTGAATGGTCCAGGCGCGACTTATGGGATGCTGGCGCGCCCTCTAGTCCCAACATTGGGCTCACCGTTTGTCCTTGAGAAGGTGTGGGGGACGTCAGCCATCGACACCTGGCCTACGTTTCATTCCACTTGCCGTTTGCTCCTATGCCTTGTCCCACGCGGATGCCCAATCCTTCCCAGTACTCCTCATGCCCCCACCCCACCTGTGCGTCTCACGCTCACCCCGCCCCACCCACCCCTCCGCAGTGCTCCTTCTACGAGCATCGGCAGTACAAGATCGTGTATCGGAGATACGCCTCGCTGTTCTTCATGGTCGGGGTGGACGATGACGAGGTGGGGGAGGCAGGCGTGTATGTGTGTATGCGCTCTGCGACGGGCATCAGGCGAGAGCCGAGGCCGGAGGCGTTAGAGCGTGGGCTGCGGCGAGCAGGGAGCGGGAGGGACATTCACAGGGTGTTTATAGGGCCGGCCTGGGCCTGGTTCACACCCAGCAATCATCCGAGGTGTCGCCCGGGGCTCCGGGTCCTCCAGGAGCAGGATTGGGCCGGTGATGGCAGCAGGGCATCCCGTGGGTGTGAAGGCCGTTGGAAGGCGCCGGACGTAACGTGTCGTGGCGTGGAGGCGTGGAGCAGTGCAAAGGACGAGGCGCCGGTCGCGGGGCGACTCACGAGCCCACCTGACTCTCGCTGCCGCCCGACAGCCCTGTCACTTCTTCTTATCCCGCTCCTGCCATACCCCATGCCCCATGCCCCATGCTCCATTCCCCCTCTCACAGAACGAGTTGGCCACGCTGGAGTTCATCCACTGCTTTGTGGAGGTGCTGGACAAGCACTTCGGCCAGGTGGGCGGCAGGCGGCGGGGTGGCCGGGTGCAGGGGGATGGAGCGTAGGGATGGCGAGATGCAGGGGTGGCGGATGGGAAGGGGCCGACTCCGCAAGCAGTCGGCGGCAGTGCGGCTGCTACAGGAACACCTGGGCTGCTTGGGCTGAGGGCAACGAGAACCACACCCAAAGTGCGCTGACTCGCTGAGGGGATGGGCTGAGGGGTGTAGGCGGCCATGCAAGACGGCAGTGGGATTGGGGGACAACAGGGGTTGGGAACAGCAGGGGTGAGTTCTCAAAAGGATGGGCACTTTGTTGTTTGTGTGGGCCAGGGAAGCAGGAGTGTGCAGGGAAGGGCACATCGGCAGGCCCTGTTACGGTTTCTCGGCCATTGCTGTCGGCTGCGCCTTGCCGCTCGTTTGTCGCCTTGCTGCGGCACCGGTGGCTTTGCCGACGACCTCCGGTGCACGCGCCCGCATGGTCCAGCCCCATGGGTCCCCTCCCCCTCGTCACTTGAGCTGCTCAGTGCTCACACGCACAAGTCCCCATCACCCACCGCATCACCTTGTGCCTGCAGGTGTGCGAGCTGGACATCATGAACGAGCCCGAGATGGTGGGTGGCGGCCTGGCGGGGACGGGGCAGAGGCGGTACGGCGGCACCCTGCCTTCGAGGGCGGAGTCGTTCGCATGCACGGAACGCGCCGTACCTTATCCTGCACATTGCTCATCCAACTGCGCGCCACCGTGTGTGTGTGTGTGTGTGTCTCCCCGAACCACTCCCTCCCTCCACTCCCTCCACTCCCTCAATTACACACCCTCTCCTGGTGCCCTACAGGTCCACTACATCCTGGACGAGATGCTGCTGTGCGGCCAGATCGTGGACACCAACAAGACCAACATCCTGGAGCCCGTGCAGCTGCTGGAGCAGGTGCAGACATAGAGGCGGCGGAGGCGGAGAAGGCGGCGGAGGAGGAGGGCGGGGAAGGGGAGGGGAGAGGGGCGCGGGGGGGAGGGGGCTGTGGGCGACGTGGTTCGTGGGTGATGGATCTGGGGGCGGGATTGCTTCACAAGGAAGGTGGGCTCTGTGCGGCTCAAAGTCTTGATGGCGGGTGTGTGCCGCGGCCATCATGGCATTCGGCAGTTGCCACGGCGTGGCCCCAGATGTCCATACTGGCAATACGGGTGGGCGGAGAGCGCTTTTGAGACAGTCGCGAACCCCAACCGGGTGAGCTGAATGCTGTCGGTGTTGGTGGACTTGCACGCATGGGTGATTAGCACGTATCCGGCGCACGGAGATATTGGTCGTGCGTGAGGGGGTGAGGACTCGGTTCCGGCAGGTTCCGGTGCCCGGGTCCAGCACATATTGACGTGCCAGGAGAGGAGGGCGGACTAACGCGGAGTTGCCTCTTGAGGCACCGTGAACTTGCGGCAGTGAAAGTGGCAGTAACAGCACAAAACATCAGAGTCTACTATCTCACACATGCTGGGTAATACAAGTCTTGCTCCACTTGCAATGAAGTCTTAGCTTCTGTGGACAGCAAATTGGCAACGAAATGGCACCTGCAACTTCTTCCAGGGAGACGTGCCCCGATGATAGAGCTTCCCCACACCTCATTAGGTTACTTGCACAAGCCGCTGGGCCAGGTCGAACCTTTCGGGTGCTGCGCGAGGAGCAGCATGTGGCCAGGCCTGGAATGCGGAACGCCGTCGTGCTGCAGGGCTTCGTGACGAGCTACCTCTGCGACGTGGACGTTGAGCATGAGCAACATGCAAACCTGCTTCGCGCGGCTGCCTGGGAGACGGTCGCGAAAGCCGCCTGCAGCGATGAAGATGCGGTCATGGCCACCCCGCCCACGCCCGTAACGCTACTCGTCACTGGTGACTACAGCATCGCCGCGCAGCCGCTTGTGCTCAAGTCTAGAGACGGGGCCGGGGTGTTCGCATCGGGCAAGCTTAGAGTTAGCGTTGTGCAGGACGCCGCCGCGCCGGAGCGGAAGGCGGAGTTCGGGTCTGCGGTGTTGGTCCAGTCGTGGCTCAGTGCCCGCGCCGAGCCGCCAAACGGCTGGCAGGACCCCCACGCCTGGCTGCACGCCGTTAAGCCCAGCCAACATACAGCGGTGCGCAAGAACCTGCGCGCGTTGGGCTCTGTCGAGGTGCCCGTATTCATGAACGACGTGGGCGGCCTGCGCGAGGCCATGCGCGGGGGCCAATGGCCGCCGTCGCCGCTGCCGCTCAGCGTCTTCCAGGCGCGCAACAAGGCCAGGGGCGCGACAGCAGAGGCGCCGCCGCCGCTACGGGAGAGCGACTGCGTGGGTGGCCTGGAGGTCCCGGTGGTGTGGGTGCAGCCGCTGGCCGGCAAGGTCTACCCCGTGCGCCGCGCCCACAGCTACCGTGTGCGGCCGGCGGCGGCTACGGGCGACGGGGCGGCCCCGCTGGAGCGAGCCTGCGCGGCGCTGGCTCTGTCTGCGCTGGGGCCGCAGTGGCGGGCGGTGCTGCTGCCGCCGGCGCTGCCGCTGCGGTCGGGGCTGCCGCTGACGTCGCCGGAGGGCCCGCTGCTGCAGTACGTCGCGTATGTGCGGGTGGGGGCTGATGGGCTGGAGCCAGAGCCGCAGCCGCAGCCGCCGGCGTGTCAGCACGTGCAGCAGCCCAACACGCCGGAAAGGCCGGCGGCCCGGTGGCAGGAGGGCAGTCACGAGGAGGCGGACGAGCCCAAGAGCCCCACGGACCAGCAGGGGAGGGCCGGCAGGGGGAGCCAGCAGCAGCAGAGCAGTCAACAGCAGCAGCCCTTGCAGCAGGCTTCCCCACCGGAACCGTCTGCGGCCGCTGCTGCGGCGGCGCCAGCTACCCCGCCGCGGGTGCGCCAGGCCCAAGGCCAGACCGCCTCCCCGGCGGCCACACCCGACACGCCGTACCGCAGCGAGGCGCCGCCGCCGCTCCCTCGGACACGGGCGGCGGCGGCAGCGCTGGCCTCCGCCCCAGCCTCCGCCGCCCCAACAGGCAGCAGGAGCTTCGCGTCCGCGGCCACCACGGCAGCGGCGGCTCGAACGCGGGCAGTGCTCGCGTCAGGGCCTGCGGACGGAGCAGTGGATGCGGCACTGCTGCTGGCGCTCGGCGACGGTGCTGAGGCCAGTGGCGCCAAGAGCGGTGCGGAGGACGATGGGGCGACACCAGACACGGGGGACACCAACACCGGAACAAACACCGACGACGACGATGACGATGACGATGACAGTGTGGGCGAGGTGGACGGTGGGCAGCCTGCAGGGCCCGGCGACACAGTTGGCGTGCTGGCTCGCGATGAGGTGAATGCACAACAGCTGGAGGAAGGGTTGGAGGAGGTGGAGCGCAGGGCGGCGGCGGCAGTGGCGGCGGACAGCAGCAGGGCGGCGGCGGTGGCGGCCGCGTTGACGCTGGCGGACTGCAGGCAGGCGGCCCTGGCGGCCAAGGACAACGGTGGCGGCAATGGAGCTGCAGGCGGCGGCGCAGAAGATGGGAATGCTGATTGTGGTAGTGATGACGCTGCTGCGGAAAATGAGGAGGAAGAGGAGGTGGCGGAGGAGGACGAAGAGGAGGAGGAGGCAGCGGAGGAGGAGGAACAGGCTTCATCGCCAGCTCTCCGCTCAGTTCAAAACTTGGGCTCCGGAGACCCCCCAGCCGACAGCGCAGCTGCTGGTCCTGACCCTGACGCGGCGGCGGCGGCGGCGGCGGCGGCGGCGGTGGCGGATGCCCACGGCGGCTGGCTGGGGCTTGTGCCGGGCACCGTGGAGGTGCTGGAGCTGCTACAGCAGCAGCAGTTGCAGCAGCACAGCGGGCGGCAGCGGCTACAACCACGCGACCAAGCCGAGGTGGAGAGTCCAAAAGGGGGTGCGGCCGCGGCGGGAGCAGCAGCGGATACAGGGCGGGGCAAGCCAGGGTCAAAGGCGCAGCAGCTCGCGGATCAGCAGCCCCACGTCGGCGCGGCTGCCGCGGCTGCCGCCGCTGCTGAGACTGATGGTCTCGTGGTGATGGTGCCCATCAACATCGTCACCTACAACATCCACAGCATCAAGCTGCGCCGCGCCGCTGCACCAGCAGCGGTGCCGGCAGCCGAGCTCCAGGCTGCGCCGGCCGCCCCCGCACAGGGCAAGCAGCAGCCAGCCAAGGCCAAGGGCAGGGCCAAAGGCAAACCTAAGGCCGCGGCCAAGGCCGCGGCGGCTGGATCTGGAGACGTGGACGGCCCCAGTGGCAGCGGCGGTGACGACCCGGAGGAGGCCGGCGGCTCGGACACGGACATGTTTGAGATGGAGCGGGTGCTGGATCTCGTGATGGGGGCCAGTGGCTGGGCGCTGCAGGGCGCGAAGGCGACCTCGGCCGGCCAGCTAGACGTCATCTGCCTGCAGGTGTGGGCGGGCGGGTTGGCGGCTGTTGTTGCGGTTCGGAAATGGTTGCCATGCATGTTGGGGACAGGGCTGATGGGGACCGCAGTCCTGTTTACAGCTTCTTTCCAGTACCGGGCAGAGCCCCCGCAGCACTGAGCCACAGATTCGTGCACTCGTCTGACCAACGCTGGTTACCCACTGCTGCTGTGTCCTTACTGCCGCAGGAGGTGCGTGTGGCCAAGAGGCGCGCCGCGGAGCTGCAGCAGCTGCTCACGCGACTTCAGCGGAAATGGAAGTACCAATATGTTACGGTGCGTTGGAGCCGAATGCGGCCGGGCCGGTTTATGCATGGCGGCAGCACCCTCATGCCTAATGGTCACACTGCCTCAAGGCGCATCCCCCTCATGTGTTTCCGCATCCCCCTCATGTGTTTCCGCACTCGCACCCGCAGGCGGGCGAACACGTCATCCTGTGGAACCCGCGCACGCTGGAGCGCGTGGCTGCTACAGCCGCAGCCGACAGCGGCAGCGGCGGCGCTGCAGCTGATTGTAGCACGGAGCCCGACTACGTCTGGCGCCGCAGCGCCGGCGGCGTGGGCCTTCTGGACGTGGCCTGGGGCGACAACCCGGAGCTGAGCGGGCCCTACAACGCCGCCTGCGCGGCCATGGAGGCCTACGCGGGGACCCAGAAGCGCAGGCGCTGCCGCGACGTGGAAACCTTCTTCCGCTACCCACCCATCACCGTGGTTCTGCGCCGCCGCCCGGAGACCACCGGCTCCAGCGCCACCTACGTCATCACCACCGCGCACACGCCCGGCACGGGGCTGCTCTCAAGCAAGAGCAAAGGCGCCAAGGGCGGCGGCACAAGTGGCGCCGGCAGCAAGAGCGAAGCCGCCAAGGGCGCCAGCACAAGTGGCGCCGGCAGCAAGAGCGAAGGCTGCGGACGCGGCGCTGGCGGCAGCGGCACCAGTGGCAGCGGCAATCGCGGCCGACACCTGGAGCAGTTGGGCCGGGAGGTGGAGTGGATGTTGCAGGAGCGGCGGTACAGGCGGGTGGTGGAGCACATGCGGCTTCGCAGCCCGGGGCTGAAGCGGACCTACCCAGCGGGGCTGCTGCCCAGCGCGGCGGCCAAGGACGTGGTGCACGTGCTGGCGGGCGATTTCAACACCCACCTCTACCGCCCCGCGGTGCAGTGGGCCGCCAGGCATGACGACGGCGGTGACGGCGACGCAGACGTAGGCGGAGGTGATAGCGAAGGCGGAGGCGGGGGCGCAGCGGTGGTGGGGCAGGAAAAGGGGCAGGAGAAGGGGCAGGCGGCAGTGGCTGTTGCGGTGGCGGCGCGGCGACGGCCGCAGACGCGGCTGCAGAGCCGCGCGGCGGGCGACGAGCCGCCCTTCCGCTGCCTGGCCGACTGGGTGGCGTTTGGCGGCGGCCGCGAGGCGGCGGCGGAGCCGACCACCAGCTCCAAATTCCCTGACGTGGTGTATGTGCTCAAGCGGAGCCTGACGGCCGTGGGCCTCCGCCACACCGGCTTCTGCACGCTGTCGCTAGGCCGCGGCCCCAACAAGCAGGGAGTGGAGGGCCGCGGGCTGTACGGCGGCTCCAGCGACCACAAACCGCTGCTGGTGGCGTTTCGAGAGGTGGGGCAGCGGGAGATGCCGGTTGTGTCGCTGGCGGCGGCGGTGGATGATGCAGTGGCGGCAGGCGTGGCGGCGCGGATGGGGCGCATCCTGCACACCGTGCGTGTCATGGTGGAGAAGGGCCTCTCGGTGAACGCGGTGATGGCGTTCCTGCAGGAGGCGCAGGGGCGGGAGGCGGAGGGTGATGACAGGGCGGAGGCGGGAGGACGCGGGGAGGCGGCGGCACCGCGGGCTGTGCTGTAGCTGGCGGGGCGTGTGTGTGTTAAAGAGCACAAGGAAAGCAGTGTGTCTGTGTGCGTGTGTGCGTGTGCGTGTGCGTGTGTGTGTGTGCGTGTGCGTGTGCGTGTGCGTGTGTGTGTGTGTGTGTGTGTGTGTTAAAGAGCACAAGGAAAACAATACGCGCAGGATAACGGGTGTGATGCAGAGTTACGGCCGCGGATTACCTTGTGTGCGTACGAGTATGGGGGGGGGCGGTTTTGGCCGTCCATGAACGATGGGGAGGGCTTGGGAGACAGTTAAAGCCGCGAGGCGGGGTGCCGCATGGATTGCGACATGGTAAGCGCGCTTGGGATGCGGGCATGACGCATGTGGCCTGCATTCCAGGATGGCACTGTGAGCGGAGATGATGCGAAGGTGGTGAGGCGAGGCGAGGTGGTCGAACATGAAGAAGAATTTCGGTTGGACACTCTGGGAGAAGTCTTGCATTTGCATTCACACTAGCTTACATTTCTCTGCAGTGGCGCGGTGCAGCAGCTAGAGTCAAGCCCACGGACGTGGTACTGGCTTGACATGTGCAGCCAGCCATGTACGCATGTAATCTATAGAAGCTTGGGAGGCAGGGCCAGTGCATCAGTGGAACACCCACACACACCCCGTGACGCCGTACCGGCACCGGCGGTTAGGGCGGGCTACTGCGGAATGGTGCCGAAGCTTTGGGGACGCCAGCGCACGAAAGCGAGTGTCCAAATCACGTGCACGCAACCACCGAACTTCAACTTTTTGCACCTTGTGCTTATAGCGCAAATAAGCGAGCAAGCGACGGATACGACCCACACCGAAGTCCATAGCACCCGCCACCTGACAGACAGCGCCGCATTGGCACGGAGTGCCAACGGAGAAATTCAGCAACATGCAACTTCCCGCGCATTGCGAGGTCCGCAGCATTCTATAGAGAGCAGGGACGAAAATGAACCGTCGGTGATGTCCACGGCGAACACCTCGCTTTTGCTAGAGGACAAGCACATCCGATCTCGGTCAAGAGGAAGCAGAGCAGGGTTAGCAGAAGCGTATGGCCCGGAGCCAACTGGCACGGTGGCAAGTGCAGTGATGTCTCGAGTCCTTGAAGCACTAGCGGGGTTTGGCGCCAGTTTGTCAACGACGTCCGGAAGGAAGAGCGTGAAATGCTTGGCGCTCATTCTGACCTGGTGAGGCCAGGCTAAGCGGGCTCCACCTGGAGTCGCCTGTTGCTATTTGCGTGTCATGCGTGTCCCTGAGCTCCCGTTCCTTTTCCCCACCAGGTACGTGCTCAGTACCGGTCTATCACTTTACAATAAGCAGCTTGTCGGCAAGGAGCATGGCCTTTTCGGTCGTGGGGCATTTCCAGGTGACAAGTTGGCGCACTCCTCGCTTGTCCTGTGCTGTGCCCTGCTCGCAAGGCCTTGTCTGAATTTCCTCCGTATGCCTCGCAGCCCCGCTGTTCATGTCCAGCGTGCAGTTCGCTTGCCAGACGCTGCTGGCGAAGCTAACGTTCGGGGCGGGGCTGGCTTCCCGCACTATGACGCGGAGGTTGCCCTGGTCGGAATACTTCCGCATGGGTAAGCTCGAGGCGCTGTATTGCCTACATTCGGCAGATGTCAAAAAGGGTTGCGGGAACGGCGTGCTGGATTGGTATGGGGGCTGGCCTGGAGTGGGCTTCAAGCGCCGCCACTGCTGGCCCTTGACGCCGCACGGTGGCCAGGGCGTGTTGGGCTTTGGTTCCAGAGCTACTCAGATTCTGGGGCTGTTCGCATTGCTTTGGGTGCATGCGGCAGCGCTGCTCACCAAGGATCGGCTGATCACGCACGCCAGCTACTAGCCTACTACCGCACCTCAGCGCGTGCTACAGCCACCCTGCCGCACTGTATCTGCCCTGCTCCAGCTGTCACCGGCCCGCCGCCCCTCGCAGTGGTTCCCAACGGCATCACCACCGGCTTGGACATCGGCTTTTCCAACAAGAGCCTGGTGTTTATTAATCTGTCCTTCTACACCATGTGCAAATCCACCGTGCCGGTCTTCCTGCTGTTCTTCGCCTTCGTTTGGGGCATTGAGAAGTGAGCGGAGATAGCGGTGGCGAGGCGGGGAGAGGGGTGCTGACGGTCAGCGCCGAGCCGCGGAAGTACGGTACAGGGTGTGGCTGCAGGGTGGCCATCTGAGGCGGGGCGGGGCGGGGCGGGGCGGGGCGGGGCGGGGGCAGCATCGTGGGGCGGGATGCTAAGGGAGGATATGCAAGGCGCAGCAGTGACACCTCACAGGTACCGTGGGGTCTGTACCTCTCCTGGGTGTCGGCTCCGAATACGTCAGGCGCGCGTTGCTCCACTCAGAGCACCCTGCACCCTGCAGCACGGTGTGGCAGCCTGCACGTCAGGCCTGGTGCTGCTCCTGCACGCAGCAGTGGCCTGGTGCTGCTCCTCCCGCCTTCCCTCCCTCCCTCCCCTCCACCCCAACCTCTCCCCCCCCCCCCCCCACACACACACCTCCCCGTGCCGCCCCCAGGCCCAACTGGGAGCTGATGGCTGTGGTGCTGGTGATCGTGTCGGGTCTGGCGCTGCTGGTGCGCGGCGAGACCAAGTTCGACATGCTGGGCTTTGGCCTGGTCATGACCGCCAGCTGCCTGTCGGGACTGAGGTTCACGCTCACGCAGGTGCTGCTGCACGGGCACCAGTCCTCGGGTGAGCAGCAGGAGGCGCGGCAAGGCAGGAACGGGGGCGGGGGCGGCCGGTGCGAGGCCGGGGCGTGCGGGAGTGAGCTGTCCATGGCAGACGGGGAGTGCTGCCGGCTGACGCGATCGGGCTGGCGGACGGGACGGGGCCGGGAAGGTTATTGGGATCAGCCGGCCTTAGTAGCAGACGAGCTCAGGCAGAGGTGGCAGTGAAACGGGCAGCGTTGATAGGGCAGGCCCCATCTCCCTTGCCTGCGCTCCCCGCGGCTCCTCCCCATGGGCTTTCTGTTGGTGATGGGAGTTATTCGTTGGGCGCACACACACACACACACACACACACACACATACACACACACGCGCACACGCAGCCGCGCTGGGCGGGCCTCTGGAGGTGCTGGAGCTGCTGACGCCCGTCATGAGCGTCACCGTGATGATATTCAGCCTGGCGTGGGAGGAGCTGTGGCTGGTGCTGCCCGGCTCGCCCTACTTCGAGACGGCGGAGCGCACACTGCTGACGTCACTGGTGATCGCGGCGGGCGCGTTGATCGCCTTCCTCATGGTGTGGGCCGAGTACCAGGTGCGTGTGTGGGCTGCTGTGCTAAGGGTGCGCGCCGATGGGCGGGAGCCGAGGACAGGGGCGGGAAGGGCAAGGCGCTCGGGATGGTGGAGGAGAGGGCGGTGGCAGAGCGTTGAGAAGTCAGCCGGGGGCGGCGTGGTTGTGCGGTGCCGCAGCGGAAAATATGCCAGTGCATCCTAGCTCAGCTCTCTTACCTCACCTCGCTTACCTGCACCCGCTCGCCCTGACCCGCGCCCGCATGCCACGCGCTGCGCCTCCACCGCATGCGCAGGTGATCAAGGAGACGTCGGCGCTGACTTTCATGATCGCCGGCACCGTCAAGGAGGTGGTCACAGGTGAGAGCCGCGCTGGCGGGAAGCGAAGGGAAGGAAAGGGCAGGGGAGAGGAGGGAAGGGAAGGGGAGAGGAGGGAAGGAGAGAGGAGAAAAGGGAAGGGGAGGGAAGGGAAGGGGAGAGCAGGGAAGGGGAGAGCAGGGAAGGGGAGAGCAGGGAAGGGTAGAGGGGGGAAGGGAAGAGGGGGAAAAGGGGAGACGGGGGAAGGGGAGACGGGGGAAGGGGAGACGGGGGAAGGGGAGACGGGGGAAGGGAAGGGAAGGGCGAGGCAGGGTCGGCAGGGTACAGGCCGCAGGCCGCGCCTGGCGCCCGCCCCCCACAGGGCGCTGGAGCTCGCCCCTAACGCTTGGCCTGGCCTCTCAATGAACGCACTCCAAGCCACCCGGCCGAGCCGGCCTGCCCACCTGCCGTTACCCCCATCAATTGCCGTGATCCCCCGCCTCTTTCCATCACCTTCCTCCTGGTATGGACCCCCGCGCCACCTCGCCTCCTCGTGTGACCCTCCTCCTCCCACCTGCCCATGACCCGCCGCCGCCGCAGTGCTGGCCGCCGTCGTGATCATGGGCGACGAGCTGACACTGGTCAACAGCCTGGGCCTGGTCATCGTCATCGTGGGGGTGCTGCTGTTCAACTGGTACAAGTACAGGTAGGAGCGGGAGTGGGAGCGGGGCCGGCTTGCTGGGACGGGATGGGCGAAGTTGGAAGGACGCGGGCAGCATTCCCGCGAGATGAAACCACGAGTCGCCGGGTGGGATGGGATGGGATGGGATGGGATGGCAGGCATGTGGGCATGTGCAGGAAGTTGGATCCGTGGTCGGGGGCAGAGGCGGGCTTGGTCGTCACGTGATGGAAGAACTCCTGGGGCTGCGGAGGGCTGGCCACTCCACGGCCCTGCGCGCCTGCGCCGGCTCTGCAGCCCCTCGTGACGGGGGCCCTGCGCGCTCGCCTTGCCCGCGCTCGCTGCCGCAGGCGGCTGCAGCAGCCGGAGGAGGCGACGTATACGGTGCTGGAGAGCACGGGCAAGGAGGACGGCGGCGCCATCGCTATGGACCCGGCGGCGGTGGCGGCGCGCAACGGCAGCAGCAAGTACCGCCGCGGCGGCGTGCCCACGGCCACCCTCAGCGGCGCCGGCGCGGCGACGCTTGACCTGGGCGTGCCAGTGTCGGCGGCGGCAGTGGCGGCAGGAGGGGGCGCCGGCATCTCTTTGCCGGTGTCGGGCAGCGGCTTGGGCGCAGGCGGCGGCTTGCAAATGACGAGCAGCGCTCCCGCGGCCGGGTTACACAACGGCGCGGGCGGCGCAACGGGGCCGGCCGGGCTGTTCGGGAGAGCGTTAGTGAGCATGGGCATCGGCGGCGGTGGCGGGGCCGGCGGCGGCGGGGCCACCAAGGTGGAGATGACGCCGCTGCTGGCGTCAACAAACGGCGGCAACGGCGGAGAGCCGGAAGGTAGCGGGCACGGCGTGGGGCCGAGCGGCGGCCCTGGGGACCCGGTGATTGTGGGGCTGGGCAGCTCGGGTGCGGCGCCGGCAGCGGCGGTGGCGCTTTCGGGCGGCGGCATGTCGGGGTTGCACCGGGGGCCGGCGCGCCTCACGCCGGGGTTGGCGCCGGGCGAGGGCACGTAGCATGCAGGGCCGTCGGCTCAGCCGGTGCAGTTGTGGTGGCTGTTGGCTGTGCTGCGTGCAGTGGAGGAGCGTAGAAGTGGCCGCGTCACTTGGGGACTGCAATGCCAGGGCGTCGACGAGTGCTCGTATGATAGTTGTGTGCTGGCCGCGTGCGCAGCGATTCTGGCTGTGGCACCTGGTGTCAGGTATAATGGTTGGGCCACACCACGTTTGCGGGCGGTGTTTCGTGTGTGATCAAGGCTTTGTATGTGGAAGTTGGAGGTGAAAGGAACGGAACAGAACAGGTTATTCTTCTGTTCCGGCAGCGCACAGGGTATGACTACAGCGGCACAGGGGCACACAGGAACACCTAACGGATTCATTTCGTAGCCATAGACACTAACTACGAGCGAACCTTGTGTACTTATGTTATACATAGTCAGTAGCAGAGGGCCGAGGCTAAGCGCACGCGAGGTGCTTTAGTATGTGCTAGTGTGCTACGCATGGTGCTCAGACACAAGGCCAACGTTGCTGAAGTGTCAGACGGTTTTACTGCGTTTGAAGTCTGTCCAAGCAACGAAGGGAAAGTGCCCAGGCACACACACCGGAGGTGAAACTTTCTGCAAACGCTGAACTGATGCGGCACTGAGCAGGCCACAACACATCCATGCTGTCCCAATGTCAAGGCAGCACGACTGCCGCTCTGCACCCCAATGACAGCTTCTGCGGTTTGTCTGCATCACCTTATGACTGGCCCCCAACACCTGACCTCACCTGACGCCCTGAACGGCAGTTCGCCAGTTCCCCCCAAACGTCATCGTCACCAAGACTACACTTCTTTAGCAAATTAGCGACTAGCCGCGACATCGCGTATCACGGCCGCCAGCAGCGGCGCAAGGCCATGGCGCCACTCACACCCAGCTCCTGCAAGCCCCGTGTCGGACACACCCCCAGCCCGTGCCGCCTGCCAGTCCGCCACGCTCAGCGCGGCCACGGCCACGGCCCGGCCTCCTGCCATTCCCGCCGCGCCCTCTCCCCCGCACCCGGCTTCCTCTGCACCCGCCCCCACGGCACCCGGCCGCAGCCCCGCATGCACCGCCGCCGCGACCCACGGCTCCGCTGGCCGCACGGCGCCCAGGCGGCCGCTGCTCAGCGACACCAGCGCAGCACCCTGCAGCTGCCCGCAGCAGCCGCTGGGGCGCTCCTCCGGCCCGCCTGCGCCGTACACCGCTTGTCCCTCAGAGGCGCTCTCAGAGCGCGATGCCGCAGAGGCGTACGCGGCCGCCGCGCCCACCGCAGCGCACAGCAGCCGGTCCCGCAGCACGGTGTCGCCCAGCCGCCGCCGGCACCGCGACGGCACCAGCGACACCTCAACCAAGTCCACGTCGGCCGCGCCGTCCGCACTGTCAACACCGCCGTTCGCAGCACCACCCGTAGCTGCAGCCGCGCCGGAAGCAGCAGCAGTAGCAGCAGTAGCAGCGCCAGTGCCTGCTACTGCTGCTGCTGATGTTTCTGCCGTACTTGTGTCGTGGACATCGACGTCATGTCCTACGTCGAGTGCGAAGTGTGTGGGGCCGTCCACGTGCAGCAGCACCAGCCAGCCCCCGCCGCACTGCACCGCCACGTCCACTCGGCTCATGCGGTCCGGCGAGAGCACCTCGGTCGCCACCGCCTGCACCTCCAACCCCGCCGCCGCCACCACCGCCGCCGCCGCGCCGGCGCTGGGTGCGGAGCACCCCGACGCAGCTGACGTTGCGCCTGCAGCCGCCCCCACGACCTGCGAGCCCAGGCACTCGGCCACGGCGTCCTGCGTCCCCGACCGCTCAAACGATACCGTGTTGATGTGCCAGGCATTGCGCGCCGCCACAAACAGCGCCGCGCCGCCGCCAGCCTCAGCCTCTGCCAGCGGCCCGAAGGCCACCACAGCCGCCGAGCCGCCCTCCACGACGCCACTGCCTGCTGTATTGCTGGGGACCGAGCCGGCGGCGGCTGCCTCCGCCTGCCGCATGGCTTCTGCCGCCTGCTGCACCAATGCCACCACCTGCGAGCTGCACGCGCCGCTGGCGCCGGCACGTGCCCCCTGCAGCTTGAGCCATGTGCCGTTCACCTCCGCCGCTTGCAGTGTTTCCGCCTGCACGCCTGCAGATGCGCCCTTTTCCTGCTGCTGCTGCTGCTGCTGCTGCTGCTGCTGCTGCTGCTGCTGCTGCTGCTGCTGCTGCTGGTGGTGGTGGTGGTCGGCGGCCACCGCCGCCGCCATGGACCAGGCGTAGTTCGCCAGGTACAGCTGTGACAGGCCGTACAGGTGGTACGGCACGCCCCGCGGCACCTGACCCCGCGGCACGCCCCCCTCCTCCTCCTCTTCCTCCTCCTCCTCCTCCTCCCTGCCCAGTTCCGCAGCTTCCTCCTGCTCAGGCCCAACACTGCCGGAGCGGTGTGCCACAAGAGCTGCCGGCAGCGGCTGGGCCTGGTGCCGCCGCGCCGCCGCCAGCAACACCCGCCGCAGCGTGTCACTGCCCGGGGCCAGCACCGCCAGCGCCCAGGCGATTATGGCGAGGTCCCGCCCAGAGAGCAGCGGTGGTGGTGCAGGCTGTAGAGCCGGCGCTCCGGCGGGGCCACCAGCATACGCAAGCGGCGGCGCCACACGCCGGTCAACCTCATCCAAGAGAGCCTGCGGGGCGTTGCAAGATAAGTTTATGTTCAGGCGGTGATTGGGCACCAAAATGCATTGCAAAGCCTGCCACGCGGCCACGATACGCGCGCGTGCCTGCACCAGCCTGAAGCCCCCTTTGGGATTGTATTAAACTAACCCACCCACCCTGATGAGGCCGCAGCCTCACCCCGCCATACCGCTCCCACCTGCAGCGCCAGCGGCCACACCGCCGCCAGCTCCGGCCGCAGCCGCGCCGCCGAGTACAAGACCATGGACAGCTCTCGGCCGCTCATGGCGCCGGCGAGCCCGCCGCCGCCGCCAGCTGCGGCGGGCGCGCCGCCGGCTTGCGAGGCATGCCGTCCCGCGGTGCCGCTGCCAGTAGCCCTGACAGTGCTTTCGCTGCCACTGTCACTGCCAGTACCGTTGCGACTGGTGCTGGTGCTGGTGCTGGTGCTGGTGCTGGCGCTGGTGCTGGTGCCGGTGCTGCTGATGCCGCCCGCATTCATGTTGCTGGCGGCTGCGGCTCCGGAGGCTGCGGCTCCGGAGGCTGCGGCTCCGGTGGCTGCGGCTCCGGAGGCTGCGGCTCCGGTGGCTGCGGCCAGCAGTGCGTCCACCAGGCCGTCATGCCGCACACCCAGCGCCGCGTAGGTCCACGCAAGATTGGACACGGCCTGCCATGTGGAGCGCAGCAGCACCGCCACGACCGCTTCATGCAAAGTGCGAAATAAGCTAACGTTGTTTCCCCCGCCGTGCCATACACACCTGGCCACGCGCGCGGCACATTTACGCACTTTCCCCCCATGCCCACCTGAGGGCGGCGGCCCCTGCAGTTCGCAAGCCGCTCCTCCAGTGCCGTCACGAAGCCGCCCCGCTCCTGCTGCTGCTCCTGCTGCTGTTGCTGCTGGTGCTTAGCATCCTGCACACCTGCACCTGCACCCACACCTGCGCCCGCGCCGCGGCCGCGCCGCTCCGCCGCCGCTGCCGCGGGCGCAGCCAGCGCGGCCGCCACCGCGGCCAGCATGGGCACGTGCGTGTGCTCCGCACGGCCGTACGCCCACACGCACGTGACCAGGCTCTGCAGGTCCATGGATCCAGCCCTTCACGGCATGGGGGGGGGGGGGGCAGGGCCACACGGGGCCTGCGCTGCTGAGTGGCCCATACATCCAGGGCGCGGGTTGACTGCAGGTTACGTTACTACGTGACACCCACCCCATACGGCCCTATGGCTTCGGACGCCAGCCGCAGAAGCATAGTGGTAGTGTGTGTCATATCTTTTCGCTGAGCCGTGGCTTGCGTCATCAGTACATCAAGTTATTCAGAGGCGAGGCGCAAGGAGCGGGGCGGCCATACCTGCGGCGCACCTCCTCTGCGGCCCGTGTCAGCAGCCGGGAGGCCGGCACGCGCGTGCTGCCGTAAGCCCACAGCAGGTTGGACAGAGACTGCGGGGGAGGAGGAGCCGTTCACTTGAAGAACGGAGTGATAAAAATCACAAGTATGAAGTGCCGACGCGGGGGGGGGGGGGAAGAGAAAGTGATGATGGGCATGTGTGCGTGCGCAGGTCGAGCACCAGTGTGGGAGGAGCAGCGGGGGCACATGTATGCCTCTGACCTCCTAGGCAGTGCTGGAGTCGCCACCGCCACCGCCACCGCCACCGCCACCAGCAACACCAGCAACAACAGCTCATCATGCTGGTGGTGCTCCCACCGTCGCGATTACGACCACCAACGGCGCCATCAAGCACTATCACGCTCACCTGGTCATCAAAGCGCTCGACACGCAGCGCCAGCACACGCGCCGCCGCCGCCAGCAACCCTCGCACCTCGTCCGACCCCGCCCCCGCCCCCGCCCCTGCCCCTGCCCCCGCCTCGCCTGCGCCCTGGCCCTGCCGCCGCTTCCGCCTCAGCCGCCGAGCCCGGCCCGCAGCCAGCTGCTGCTGGCCCTTAGCCCCTCCATCCCCGCCGCTGCCGGCGCCCCTGCCGTTAGTGCTGGCTACCTCGGGATCTTCTAGCTCGGCTGGTAAGCCGTCCAATGTTGCCAGGGCCCACAGACAGGTGGCGAGGGCCCGGGGCTCGGCGGCTGCGAGCTCCTGTAGCCGCGGCTGCAGCGACCGCACCGCCGCGAGCAGCAGCGGCTCGTGTCGGAAGCCCAGCTTCGCGCAGCCCCACAGCAGGTTCGCCAGCCCCACCATGGACACGCCACCGCTGCCACCGCCGCCGCCCCTTCCCCCGCCCCTGCCGGCGCCTTTACTCTTGCCCTTGCTACCGCCGTTCCTGTTGCTGCTGCCGGGCCAGCTGCCGCTGCTGCTGCCGCTGCTGCCGCCGCCGGCAGCCTCCTCAGCAATGAGGGCGGCAGCGGCTGCGCCGAGACCCGACAGCAGCCCTGGGGGCAGTCGCAGGGCGGAGCCGCCGCCGGTTGTCGGCGGGGGAAGGTTCACTGACAGCGTCGCCAGCGCCCACCTGCTTGCCATTGCAGCATGTGCACCATCGCATTATACATAGAGCACTACGTGTAAGATACGCAGTGCACAACGGTTCGGCGGGCCTTTGCCTCAAACTCCCTGGCTTGCTTGCTGGAGTCTGCAAGTGCGTGGCGTGATGGACTTGATAGCTCCCCGCCTCCTTGCTGCCCCCGGCCTCGCTGGCGGCCTCACCAGGTGTTGGCCACATCTTGCGCGTTGAGAGAGTCCAGGCGCGGCAAACAGGCGGCCGCGAGCGCCTCAGCCGGGGCCCGAAGCCCCGCTAGCAGGTCCTCCTCCCGCGCGCCCCGTCCCTCCTGTTGCCCCTCATTATCCGCCTGACTTCGCCTCGGCGCTCCGCTACCGCTGTTCCCCTTATCACTACTTGCGCTGCCGCCGCCTCCTGCTCCTCTGCCGCCGCCCGGCAGCTGCCGGCTCAGCAGCGCGGCCGCGTACAGTGCCGTGCTGACTGACTGGTTGGATAGCTGGGCCAGGCCGGCACTGACATCCCCGCCGGTGCCGCCCCGACCATGATGAGCTGCAGCGGCACTGCCGCCGCCGCCGCCGCCGCCGACCGAGCCTGTGAGGCCCTGCAGCAGCGCCCGGCCGTGGCGCAGGCAGCACGGGGTCGCCAGCTTGCCGGCGGCCCATATGGCGCCCGCCACGTGGCGGCCGTCGCCCGTGCCTTTGGATCCATCGCACGTGGCGGCACGGAAGCTGGACAGAAGCTGGTCGGCCCTGGCGTCAAGCTCCTGACGGCCGCCGCGGCCGTCACTGCTGTTGCTGCTAGGGCTGCTGCCACCGCTGCCAGCTGGGAAGCTGCTGGACGGCGGAGGCGATGACTTCACAAGCTCACGTAGCGAGGCGACTATCGACGAAGGGCTTGAGCCGTTGGCAGTCTCGGCAGCCGAGCTCGGCGTTGCGAGCGGGGGGAAACTGGAGCTCCTGAGCCGTCGCGCACCCAACGCGTGCACTGCGGCCGGCGCCCAGGGCGCCATCGATAAAGGCCATGCGTGATGCTTGCAAATGCATGGCGTGATAGAGTTGTAACATTCAGACTGCTTTGTGTGGCTGGTCGCTGGTGCTGTCCTATGCACGAGCATAATTAACTCGCTCACACTCCTCCTTATCACTTACTCAGTATGTGAACGACCCATTGGTGAATTTATGTTGAGTATCACTATGCTTTACTGTTCCTGTGCGCCGTCGCTCATGACGCCCCTGCGTGGAATAGCCGGTCCGTGCCCGATTTCACCCCCCCCCCCTGAACGTGAGTGGAGTGCGCAAATCCCCGGCCGCGTCTCGATAGAAACTGACCAGCCCAGGCAACGACGTGTCTCATCATATCATGCGTTTATTGCATGTTCACGAGGTTCACATGGCTACGGGCCGGCAAGGCAAGGTAATGGCCGGTGCTGAGCGTGGGATGCACTGCAATGTCAGGCTTCGCATATCACCCCCTCGTTACTGGTAGCGATGTAGATTCTTTGGCGCTTAGGATTAATATATCACCCTAGATAGCGCTTGGCCCTTGCTAAGATGCATTGCGCGGCAACTGGGCTTAACCCGGGCGCATTGCTGCCGGGCGGATTCCTACGGCTGCTGGGGGTTGCTGCTACACCGATTGCAGCATGCAAGCCTCTACCCCTGAGATAACACCTGGTCACGGGCATCTGGGAGGTTGGACCGCATCAGACACTCGGCTCCAGGGCTCTCCCCTGCTCTGTTCCTATCAATGGGACAAGGGTAGTCCCCCTTCCAGGGAGTCGGGACCCTGCGTTGCACACCCGACTACGGCACCTCTCCCATTTCTTGCACATGACACCGGAGGGATGACACTCGTGGCTTTGGGCCTTTGGCCGCTCTCTACCAGCTCCGGTCGATATGTCGTGGGCTAGCTTTAAGGCAACGGCTGTGAAGCTGGGTGAGCTTGGGGCAAAGCCCGCTGGATCGCCCGCCAAACTGGATTAGCCCCGGACCAACCCGCGGTGAGGCCCGCAACCCCTCCCGAGCGGGTTGACTGCACCCAGATTAGCCTTCACCGGAGCTCGCTCCACTAACTCCAAGGTCCTGGTGGAGGGGGCGTGTCATCCCTCTGATGGTACAGTACATCCCGTTAGCGGAGTGCTGTCGAAACGCGAACGCGAATGTGCGCGACACGAAGAGACGTTGTAGTCGCTAGCACGCATAGAAGGCCGGTTAGCAGGAGGCGGTCACAGCAGACATGTTACCTCATCCAGACCGACCTCATCCCCGTTCTCCCCGCAAAGGGTTCCACTCCAAGCCAACGTGTTCCAGTTAGTGGCCGTAACACCTAACTCCAAAGCTGCCGGGGTGTTTGAGGCTAGTGGCAGCGCCGGCGGGGTGGGTGCCACCCTGCGACACGAGCGAGGCTGAGCTGGCTGGCGTCCAGGGCAAGGGAGGCCTGGCGTCGCCCCTCCGCCGCGGCAGGCCGTGCCTTACCCGTTACCGCTTGCCCACTCCAAGCGTCCAAACGTTTAGGCTGTGAGTGCTATCTACAGCAGAAGTACGGAAGGCAGGCGCTGTGATGTTTGGTAAGGGAAGCGCGTCCAGCGCGAAACAAAACATCCGTGACATGTCCAAACGGTAGGTAGGTCTTAGGCTCGCCAAGCTCGCCAATTATGTTATACGTGATTTATGAATGCATGTATGCTATTGCATCAAGCCATGGCAAAGGGCAAGGGAACAGGAGCCGTTGTGGCGGGCGGTCTGCATCGCAAGAACGTCTTGCAGCTGTCCAAGAGAGGAACGGAAAAGAGCAATCGTGCTAGCATTGTTTGCTGCATGGGAATGCAATGGGCGAGGTAGGCGCGCTGCGGGCGCAACTGGCTCCGCAACTGGCTCCACGCGGCATGGGGCAACAGGCCCCGTACCCCAACTTGGTTTAGTCGCCGAGCCCCCGCTGTCCAACACAACTCACCGCACCAATAGCCAGGTGCAATAGCCACTAGCCACACCTGCCAAACACCAGCAAGGGCCCAAGGTGCCGACAACATTTTAAACGCGCTCCTTCTGTCTTTGGCCAGGAGCAGTCTCCTTTGACACCGACGAGCTCTTTGCTGGATACTCGCTACTAGGTGAGAACTATAGACACTCGACATGTGCTACGAGGACTTGCTGCGGGGCCCATGCTGAACAACCTGTAGCAATAGCGCGCTCGCTCGAGCACGCTCCTGGAGCCTGGGGCCTAGTGCAAAGTTTAACATGACCTTATACTGCGATCTGCAGGTTGCTCTGGGACACAGAAGCAGCAGTGGTCAGCGGGGTGCAGCGCTAGCAGCGGCATTCTCGGAGCCAGGACGGATGGGGACCAGCAGGCGTAGCTTGCTGGCCTGGGCCGTTGCAGCCGTGTTTCTCGTAGCAACGCTACAATCAGCGCGGGCACAAGACTCGCCACCGAGCGCCCCGCCTTTCGACCCGAATGACCCGGACGCGGCGTATCTGTTCGGCTTCCCATTCTGCCGCTGCTCGGATTACCGGTGCGGTGCGGCGCCCTACAAGATGCTGAAGGCGTCTGAGGAGACCCTGCCAAACGGCAACTACAAAGTGTGCTTCAACTTCAACGACGTTGGCTGCCCGACCAACAACGCGTGCTGCACGTCTCTGCTGCAGTCGGTCGGCAAGGTCGAGGTTCAGGCCGGTGCGTCGAGGCATGAGGAAAGGGCGTGCCGGGGATGGGGGAGGGGGGAAGAGAAAGGAGCGGCAGGGTGGTAAGGGGATCCGTGTCGGGGGTCTGTTTTGCTCTGCACACGCTTCCGGGCCTGACAACTGAACTGACAGTTCCTGCCTCTGCCTTTGCTCCCCCACAGACAAGGCGTGCAAGGCGACGATCGCCGCCTCGACCTTCGGTAACGTCAGCAAGGCTGGCAGCACGTTCTTTGATGACGAGTTCTCTGTGGGCAAGGTCCGCATCACCGCCCTGAACGCCAACCGCCAGATGATGGACAACAGCCAGCTGTGCCTCACCATCCGGCCTCCTTGCAACTCTTTTGACGTGTTCTTCCAGTCCAGCAAGGTCGGCGGCTCGGGGCTGTACCAGTACGCCCTCTTTAACAGCAAGGCGGACTGCTGCCCTACCTGCGTCTTCGCGCCGTCGCCTCCCCCGCCGGACGTGCCCGCCATCCGCCGCCCGCCCCCGTCGCCTCCGCCATCGCCCCCTCCGCCTCCTCCCCCGCCTCCCCCTCCCCCGCCTCCTCCTCCCCCGATGCCCCCTCCGCCGCCTCCCCCTCCCCCTCCTCCCCCGCCTCCTCCCCCGCCGCCGTCGCCTCCTCCTCCGCCTCCTCCCCCTCCCCCGCCTCCGCCGCCTCCCCCGCCTCCCCCGATGCCGCCTCCCCCTCCTCCTCCCCCGCCCCCGCCTCCCCCTCCCCCGCCTCCTCCGTCGCCCCCTCCTCCTCCCCTGTCATTCCCGACCTGAAAGGCCGCCGTGGTGGACGCCACCGCCAAGGTCGGCGGCGACCTGCTGACCGCCACGCTGTTCCACTCGTTTGAGTACGGTGTGCGCCTTCAGTTCAAGGACCCCGTCTACACCGACAGCATCAGCGTCGGCTCCTTCATCGCCGTCAGCTTCGCGGTCGCCAAGGCGTCCTGGACCGACACCAGCCTCTTCCCCTGCCCCGCCTCCAAGTGGGACCCCTCCCGGCCCCACCTGCGACTACTGGCTGCACGGCTACCAGACCGCGCCCGGCAACCCTCAGCAGCCGCTGATTCGACCCCGAGGTCACTCCCCGCCTGCTCGCCCCGAGGGCGTGGTGCACATGTGCCCTCCCGGCACGCCCGGCTCCTGCCTGGCCTCGCTGGACGCCTCGCCCTACTCGCTCACCTTTGCCGGCCGCGCCCGCAG